>NC_085084.1:51131496-51352521 GCF_963662255.1 Cinclus cinclus
TACAGATTCTCAATACCTTCTTTGCTCCTGATCAATTTGTTTTACTGAGGCTGGCGGCCTGTCACAATCATGCCCCCCCCCCCCCTCAGGGATCAGTACTGGGCTCCATGTTGTAACATCTCCATGAATGATCCGGATGATGGGACCAAAAGCACCCTCACCACGTTTGCTTTGTCACTAAACTGGGTATTGAGAGGGACACATTGGCAGGGAGAGCCACCTTTTACAGATATGAACAGGCTGCAAGACAGAGCCACAAGAGCTGTGTAAAGTTCAACCAGGAGAATTGCAGAGTCCTGCACCTGGGAGCACAAAACCAATGAGCCCAGCCAGGCTCGGACCCATGAGCTGTGGAACAGCCTTGACAAGGGGAGCCCAGGGGTCCCAGCAGAGAACACCTGGACACCACGTCAGCAGTGCACTGCTGCAGCTACTGAGGCAAAGTGGATCCTGAGCTGCACCCATGGGGGCACTGCTAACAGAGAGATGTGATCATCCCACTCCACCAGCGCTTGTCAGACTGCACATGGAGTTGTGTATCCAGTTCTGGCCCCCACAGTTCCAAAACAGATGTGGACAGACTGAAGAAGGACCAAAGGACTGCCATGAGTCAGGTCTTTTCACTCTGCAGAAATGAAGGTTCAAGGGGGATGTCATTATTTTCCAGTACTCAAAGGGCAGATACTAAGAGAACAGATGCACTCCCTTCACAATGGAGAATACAAAGGGCAAAACAAGATGCCTGGGAGGAGGTCAGGGATGACATTACAAGAAAGACATTTCTGATAGTGAAAACAATCATTCACTGGAACAGCCTCTCCAGGGACATGATACAGTTCCCATCGCTGGATGTTTTCAACATATCATTGGAGAGGATACTAGATAATCTCATCTAGGCTCCCTTTCCTATGAAAGGCTAGACTAGATGATCTTGCAGCCTGGGCTATTCTGGGATTCTATGAAAATATACCATAACTTAACTGTTTTCGCTCTTCTATATGCTTGCTCAAAGCTTTTTCATTGTGGACGTAGTATTTGCTTTCATTTTACTGCTTCTTTTCTTGTCTATTCCCAGTATGAAGGGAATCCAAGGATAATTCAATTAAGATGTTATTACCATTAATACGGTCCTACAACACAAATTGACTGTAACTATGGGACCATTAAATAGAGTCCACATTTTTTAATCTTTTAGTTGGGAACCAGAGGTTATTGGCATAATTATTCCAAACAACGATCAGGCAAAATTACTGTCTCCCCATTTGCATTGAGAACCATGAATTACCAAAGATCTGCCAAGCTACTTGCTATGAACTCTGTAAGGATGAGCGAGACACAAGTGAAGAGACTTAGAGAATTCTCAGCCAAGATAACTGTTTTCAGTTGTAACATGGCTAACAGAAAAAGTTAGTCATCAAAAATTATTTAAGCCTTTAACAGAAAAACTCCCACATGCTTTTCTGAAGCAAAGACAATAGCAGAATTAGTACTACCAAGTCCTGATACAGGAAGCCAGTGTAAAACAATGCACTGTAATATTGTTGTACAGTAACATATTAGTCATATGACAAGAAATTAAAATAGGTTCTAAAACACAACAAAAAACAAAAGGTGGGTAAGTGGCACAGAGCACAGAGGACTGACACGTTTTGGAGATGTTCCACTGAAACAAACCTCCATTGGCTTCTGTACAGGCCAGCACCCAGAAAATCCCATTAGAAGGAAGTGAGCTGTAACCACTGCCATCCCACTGTCTAGAGCAGACTATGCAGTGTAAGGTTTCGTGAACTTAAAAAAGGGTTTTTTTATTAGGAGCACAAATGGGCTTGCCTTTTCAGATTTTGAGAAATAGAAGATGAAGTACATAGGGGATACTAGGCCAAGGATACAAGGCAGGACTCAGAAATTGCACTATATCTGGTTCCAGCTTGCCACATCATATCCTCTCTACACAAAACAGGGCTGTAAAGTAAGGAAGTTTAGCTACCCCACTACCAGACACATCTTGATCAAAGAGATTTGCTGTCACCTGCTCTTGGAACAGAGGGGATAAATGAAAACATGGCAAAGAAGTGGAACATAAGTAAATAACTAAGACCCAAAAACCCCCAACAGAACATAAAAAAAATTCAGGTTAATGAGCCAAAATTTGATAATTGACTCTTAGGTGCTCTGTAACTCTCTTCAGCCAAGGTAGAAAGAATGGTACATAATAGTCACATATAGCAGTAAGGAAAAAGAGGTGCAGAGAATAAACAAGTCTGAAAGAAACAGAATAAATACATGTAATACTGATTTCTAAGTCTTGTCACTTGCTTAATAATACAGGTGAATTCTTCAATCTATATGGTCTCCTAAAGTAAAAAAAGAAATCTCATTTGCTGAATAAAACCGGTATCCAGCAAACAAATAAACTTTCACTTCACCACTGCTTTAGTTTTACAGAATATACATATTTTCAAGCATTCCCGTAGAATATATTGCACAAGGAAGCTCACACATGCAGAGTCTTTCCCAAGCAGATAGACTTCATGCAGAAGAATTTTTTTAATTCTTCCCCTCCCTGCCCCCAAAAGAGGAAAGAAACTACAATACTTTACCGATTCCTCTTTATCCTTCACACCTTTCTCCTTTAATATTCCCAAAAGATTTACAGCCAGCTGCTGCCTGGTAGTTTCAGAAACATCCCCTGATAGGCAGTCTCCAACTGCTGTAGAAGATAAGATCTGTAGCACAGGCATCACCAAAGTAAGGGCTGTGGTTGAAATGTCCTGGGTTTCTGAACATGAAAGGAGTTTGTAGGCTATTTAAGACAAGAGAAAAAACAAAGGTCAAAGAGGAAAAAAAGGAATGAATGAACATTGGTACCTTTAAGCATGACACACACATTTCTAGGAAACACTTTTTGAGCAAAGGTCCCCATATTTACTGTATGTGTATATAAAGGGTAAAATATTTTTTTTGACATTTTTCATTTAGAGATACACACATTTCTCTTGTTTATAGCAAAGTACCTGATGGCAGAAAAAAATACAAAAATTTAATGCAGCACAGATTTTTTTTTTAATTGGAATAACTACACTAATTAAAACTGCTAAGTCAAAAGCATGGCTAAACATTGCCATGATTACCATGCCTGTTTGCAATACCTGTAAAAAGAAACAATTCAGGATGCATGAACATCAGCTAAGAATATCCCACTGGCTCAAAAATGAAACTGATAAGCTCCAAGACAGCAGGGAGCTTAAAATACAGAAACATCAATGGAAAAAGTCAGTGCAGCAGGAAAATTTTTTACTGCCATTACTGTCAAAATTCAGGAGGAATTCTGATTATAAAGAAACCCCATTTCAGCACCCAATCCAGCTCCAGGGGAATGCTGTGCTTATTTCATAGATAGGAAGAAACAAAGACACAGTTTTTATAGTGTGGATTTCTCTTTCACAAGAAGAGCTTTACCTAGACTCAAGACAGGCTTTTGCTGACTTTCTGGTGTTTGCAGCAGTAGAAGCGCTAGCCCAATTATAAACTGGTCCACTGGAAATACCTACAAGGAAAAAACAAAAAGGTTCCAAGTCTCCTTTGTTTCTCAGTGACATTAAACAGAACAAATAGGAAACTACCAAAACTTTGCAAGATTAGCTTCATGAATCACAGTGACTGCACATGCAGCGACAGAGCAATGAAGAATATAACTGTGTGGAAACAGTATTTTAACTAAGTAATTAGAACATTTTGTTATTTTGTCCAAACTGTTGTAACTTGCTTTAAACAAATTTCCATACTAAGAGATTAATTAAGTTTTTACCTTTGGAATGGTATTCAAACAGGGAAAAAAAAATTAGAAACTTTTGACATCAACCCTGGTCACCTGCAGGCAAGTGTGTCACATGTAAGTGTCTCTACTGTCTTAAACATGACAATCTTTAAATTTAATAGAACTATTTTACATTTTTATGATACACTCTTACCTCTTTTAGGAGCTCAAAGCTGTCCTCTATTAGGGAGATCAAAGTTGAGCACTCTCCTGTTACATTTAAACACACTTCACAGAAACACAACAGTTGCAGGCTAAGCTGGGATAACTGAACTTTCCAAAACAAAGGATAGCGTAGTAGGCTGAGGAACAGCTCTTGCAGGAAGAACAAGGCTTCTGTAACTTGCAGTAAGTCCTTAAGCTGCAGAGAAGTGGTTAAAACAAAACAAAGCCAAAATACATGACAATTTAGTTGCCCTTCCCTATCTACACAGAACTTAGAATTAGCTCTATTAGTACTGCTATGTTTCTATTGCATGTAGTACTAAAACTTTGAAGAAACACTAATAAACTAATGCCAGGAATCCCTTATCCCTTAAAAAGAACAACTTATGAACTGCTATTTGATATTTTGAAGTAAAATGAGAAACATGTGAAAGACTTAAAACATTTCTTGGTAGTTGATGAGAAAAATCCCTTTTTACTCAAAAGCAACAGCAATTAATTCAGCTTTAGGGGTTCTCACAACAACACAAAGAAGTGTGTGGGGATTTCATAAAGCAGGTAAATATTCTTATAACAGAAACATCTGGCTCTAGACTATTTCCTTTGTAATATAACCAAGATTTTAACATTTGTCTCAAAAGAGAAAGGCAGTGGGGTTACTCAATTGTAACACCATGCAATCTAACTACCGAAAAACTAAAGGCTGAAGTGTGATTCCCAAAAGCAGTGTCTCCATATTTGAAAGCCAGCTAAAGAAGTTTCAAGAAGCAGGTTGTCTCAAAGTCCCCACATGTTGGATGACAGTGTTTTCTGTTCTTGAAAATTCTTCTAGACAAACACACTGTTCCAATCCAAACTCTGGAGCCAGCATCAAGCATAGCACCCTGATTTTTATTCCTTTTTCATTCTATAAATAATCTCCTATAATCAGAAATCTCATGTCTCTGAACTGATCAGCAGAAAAATATACAGGTGAAGAGCTAGGCTTCTGACAGCTTGGTTGACACTGTCAGACAAAATGACAGGGAAACATTCCAGCAATTTATATTACACAGAGGACTAAATTGAGCTATGATAAAATGAAAGGATAAGAACAACCTGAGGTTCAGGGAAAGAAGAGGAAGGAATTGACAGGTTATAAAACAGTCCATCAAACAGGCTTCTTGAAGGAAATACCTTCTATTGTGAAAGTTCTATCTCAGGCAAAATAAAAAAAAAGTTCAAGTATTAATATAAATTTGAAAACATGCAAATTATTTCTTGTTTAAAAAAAAAAAGTGCCAACAAGTAAGAAGGAAAGAAAGGTTCATAACTAATTTTATAAGATTTATTCAGTGCTATTTTTATGGCCAAATGTTTTCAAGTCTGAAGCATTCATGCATTCAAGACACAATGTTATACTGAAGCTTGGGTAAAATTGAGACAAAATCAGAAATCTGTGTGACTAGAATAACCAAGATAAATATGTATGTATAACAGAAGCTGTATGTTTTCCAAAAGACCGTGAAAAGTAGCTGCGTGTACAAAGAAGACTTTTCTAGTAAAATGCCATAGGATAAAGATGCTACTAAATATCCTTATAAGAAGCCTACTAAGCTTTGCATTATTTGTATTAATGAACCCTCTCTCCATAGCAATAAGGACAAAGCACCTTTTTTTGGCTGAATACATCTGAAGCTGTTGTCCTTATAAGAAGAAGGAAAAGATAGATACAAAAAAAGCTTAACTGGTAACACAGTAAAGCATGAGGAAAAGCACAGCTTTTTAGTTTAATCAACATCATAGGCCTGTAACCAAAGGGGACTGCAAGATTAAATCCCTAGACCCCACCATGTATCACTGTGCAACTTAAAAAGTCATTCAGAACCTTCAGCATACTCCAGAAGGACTAAATTTTGTCTTGAGATCCACTAATCATTCCAGTAAAAAGAGTGAGAAAGGAATATCTAGAAGTACTTTGATAATGTTTCTCATATAGTTTATTTAATATTATCCATTTCAAGTTCAAAACTGTATGTTTTTAACAAATACCATGCAATTTAACAAATTTTTCTCATGACTGTTTTTCTAAGTTTACTGTATGTTTACTGAGGCAACTAGATGGAAGTAATTATGATAAACGCATTTCAATTTTCATCTTACCAGGTGTATCAGATTTGAACAAATAAAGTTTCATCTTCTACCACAGATAGAAGAATTTGTTAGATGCACATATTATCAACAAATAAGATCTACAGAAAATGGAAAAAATGCTGTATTTGCACACTTGAAAGACAATAGCAATAGTAGTATTGCTGTTTTGATAATATCTGCTTGTAAAAGGTAGGGTCGGGCAACAACTGTACCTGCAAGTGTGGAATCAAAACACACAGAAGCTGAAGAATTTCACATTCCAGCATGGAGGGTGCTTCTTTGTGCTTTTGCCCATGAGGCTGCAGTAAGATCTTAAGTAAACCCATTCGCAGTTCAGCATATTCCCGTAACTGGGATGGTTCACAATACAGATATCTTAGAAATGAAGCCATTATGCCAACACATGAACCCTCGGCCCTGCAGTTCAAGAAGTAAGCATGCCATTAATGCTTCCTACTGAAAGTACAACAAGGAAACCCAAGTAATGTGACATTACCTGCCAACACTGGCAAGACCAATTAACAGAAAGGTAATGAGAAGGACATTATTAAATATCACAAAAAAATTTGGACTTACCACAACTAAGTACTGTCATGAGACCCAATACAGTAACCATACTTTAAAGTGCAATTTTTAAAAGACTCAATATGGACCTCCAGGTTATAATACTTGTAATTTTATTCTTTTTCTCCTCATCAATTCAAGAAGGTAACTTTCCTTGCTGAATGTCATCACAGACTAATGAGCCATTCTCAAGAAGTATTTGGACCAGACTACTCAGAAATATATTTTTAGAACACATTAAACATAATTTCAGTAAAAAGGAACCATCCTTTACTTATCAGTTTTTGCAGGATGGTCTGGTCTTAATACAATTATGTGAAACAGAAATGGCTTTAACCAACACAGCTTCCCAGCAGAATAATATCACAGAACATATATTTTGGCTTGACCATGTTAGGAATACAAGCTGTCCTGGACATTATTAAAACAGTCAAATAAAGCTGATGGTCAATACAGTAACAAATACAGAATCTTAGAATTGTTTAGACTCAAGTCCAACCAGCACTGCCATGCCCACTGCTAAACCATGTCCTCAAATGCCACATCTACAGGTCATTTTGAATACTTCCAGGGATGGTGACTCCATCACTTCCCTGAGCAGACTGTTAAAATGCTTGACAAGCCCATGATGGAATTTTTCCTAATAGCCAATCTAAACCTCCCTTGATGCAACTTGAGCCTATTTACTCTCATCCTGTCACTTGTTACTTGGGAGAAGAGGATGACCCCCACCTGGCAACAGCCTCCTTTCAGGCAGAGAGTGATGAAGTCACCCCTCAGTTTCCTTTCCTCTGAGCCAAATGCTCCCAGCTCCCTCAGCTGCTCCTCATCAGACTTGTGCTCCAGATCCTTTGCCAGCTCCACTACCCTACTCTGGAATTGCTCCAGCACTTCCATGTCCTTGTCATGAAGGGCCCAGAACTGGATAAAGGGTTTGAGGCACAGTCTCACCAGTGCCAAGGACACAGGCACTTTCCTAGTCTTGTACCTTCCACCCGTACACTATTTCCGATCCAAACCAGGATGCATGCCACTGGCCATCTTGGACACCTGGGCGCACGCTGGCTCACATTCAGCTGCTGTCAAATGGCACCCTCAGGCCATTTTCCTTTGTGCAGTTTTCCAGTCACTCTTTCCTCAGTCTGTAGCACTCCATGGAATTGTTGTGACCACAGTGCAGGACCCAGCATTTGAAGTTGAACCCTGTTGAACCTCATACCACTGGCCTCAGCCCATAGATCCAGCCTGTCCAAATCTCTCTGCAGAGCCTTCCTACCAGCAATCACATCAAAAGGAAATCAAAACTCAGTTCTAAACAAGACCCAGTCTTGATGAAAACTGTAGAAAGAATTCAGTAACAGGTCTACATCAACATAACTTATTTACATCCCACTTAGGGACATTGTTCAGTGGTGGACTTGATAGCATCAGGTTAACAGCTGAACTCCGTCTTCTGAAGGGCATTTCCAAACCTAAATTATTCTATGATTCCATATTCTCAGTCTAGCACTTTATCCACAGAGACCTTGAAAAATGAGCCCCATGAGGTTCATCATAGATTTACCTTTTCACTAAGAAAAAACTCCTGCTTTAATTCAAAAGAAGCCACCAGCAAAAAATCCACAGTTCACTTCCTCATTTATACATCTGAGAGGACTCAATGTGAGTCCCAGATTTAGCAGCTGAGTGAAAGAATTAACAGCATTTGAAAAATACTCGGATCAATTAAATTGAGCAAAACATACTTTTGCTTGAATATCTTACTGTTAGATTGTTTAATCTAAACCCATTAGAAATTTAAGAGATTAATTAGTTTCTTTACAAAGAGCAACAGAATAGAGAAGCCAATTTCTTTGCATTACTACTCTGTTATTAGTCATTCAGAAAACAAGAGAAAAAAGATGTTTTTATCTGAAAAGCATACATATACGTATAAAATCAGTGAAAACAGCTCTCTTTGAGAATGCCAGCTTCATTATCTTACACTGAAGCTTTATTGGACAAGATCCTTAGTGGTAAGCATGAAAAAAAGGCTGAGATTATTGGCTGTTAGGTATTTGGCCTTTTTAATGATGCTTTATAATAACACTGTCCCCCTGATTATCTTCTGTCTTTTTCTATCAGAAACCATACATTGTTTTTCAAGACCTCATCCTTTCTGTGAGATTTAATCATCTTCACTTTTCCTTCATCATCCCATCATTTTGTATTGATGAGCTATAGCCGTATTGCATTCACCTTTTATGACTAAGGAGTCAAAATTTTGACAAAGCTGATAAGCCAAATTGCTTATTAAAAAAAAAATGCAAATATGGTATCAATTTTGCACCAGTTATTCTATACCCATACAAAATATATCTACATAGCTGATAAAAAGTTATGAAATTGATTTTTGATGGATTATAACAGTAGTTAATTAATGATTATTATTTATATTATTATTTTAAATAATTAAATGGTATAATTAAATTTTACAAGTATCTTTCACAAAAGACAGAATTCTTACAACTTGTTTGTCTTCAACAAAACAGTAACAGTGATAAAATTCAGCTGTCTACATGTGCTAGGCTTTTAAAAACTTTTCATTCATTTACCTCTCTGGACACTGATGGAAAAATAGTGTTATCTGCTGTAGAAGAACTGGCCAGCAATCAGGTCTGTTTTCAAGGACAGTGATTAATGGATGAGGAGTGCTCCTGAAAGACAAAGAAATCATATTTGTATCTATAACACAGAAAGGAAATATGCAAAACAATTATCTTCAATAGCTGGCTTATCCTCCTTTTACCAACTCCCTTTACCAGCTTTGCTAAGATTGCTACACTGCCAAAAGAGGATATTGTCTCAAAACTTCTGAAACAAGCTTAAAATTTCCTCCAGGTGGAGGAAAGAAAGGAGTAAAGCCTGAGGTACATAACTTGTTCTGTCAGGAGCAAAACTGAAGTCATTCAACTAGAGTAACTTCTGGAGTTCTGGATGTCCCATCTCTACAGATCAAGGACAGGCTGTAAGAGCTTTTGAGCAATATGGTCTAGGGTCTCTGCCTGGGGACTGGAGTGCTGCAACTAGGTGATCTTTAGGGACCCTTCCAACTCAAACCACTCTATGCTATGAGTAGAAAAGCAAATAGAAAAAGGCAGCATAAATCTGCTACAAACCACCACCTTCAGTTTGGTTAACCACCTTTCCAGCTCACAGGTCCAACAAATCTGTGCTGCACACCAGAGAGACCTTCAGGGCGTTTTACTTACATAGCAGTAGATGATTTGAGAGCCACCCCTTGAAGTGGTATATTGTGGAGACCCAGAAAGGCATTCCCAATTAAGGGTGCCCTCTCCCTGTCTGTCAGCCTTTCAGTCACTCCCACCCTGTTTCCCTGTTGGCCCTTGCCCTAACCCCACCTTTGTGACACCCCCATGTCCCCTGGTAATTGGTCTCTGAGGCTTCTTAACCCGGACCCTCTCAACCCCTCTTGGGCTTTGTTCTCTGAACCATGGACAGTGCACACGCATGGCTAAAATAAACATCTCTGTGAAACCTCTGCAAAGGCCCTTCCTGCTTCCTTACTTGCTATCACTCCAAACAACAAACAGACGCAATAATGAAACAGTGTATCTCAAGAGACACTGCCTCAGTTTCAGACACTACATGAGAGACAGCCAGATATGCCTTTTAGGAAGGATTCACAATGGTATTTCACTTATTATCCTCGTTCTAAAAACTTCTGAGAAGCAAAAAGCCAGAAATTCCAACAGTTTTTTTATTAGAGAAGACAACATTCACTGAGACACACTCATATCCATCAACACTGCAATACAACATGTGCTTTATCTTAAGCAGCACTGAACCGACACCAGGTGAAGCAAAAGAGATCTGAAAGAACACCATAAAAGAATAAAAATCTATTTTTTCCTGTTACATAGCAAATTTGAAATGTGTAATGTGATGGTACATTAATGCTTCTCTTTGCTAAGCTAAAGAGGTAATATTTACCTGCTATAACCAGGAATCTTTAGAATTACACTATGCCTAGCAAGACTCTACTTATGAAAAAGCATCATCTAATAAACATATCCTTAAACTAAAAGAAGCGTTCCCCTGTTCCCCATTATGTTTTTTTTTTTGTTTGTTTGTTTGTTTGTTTTTTTTTTTTGCATTCTCAATGTTAGTATTTTTTGAGTCCTGGGCAACTTACTGGTTGTGAAGATAAACAAAGAATTACATAGCCATCAGCTGAATGAAAAACCCACCAAATTATGAAAGCTGGTTGCAGAGTATTTACATACCTAATGACGCTCATTTTCCTTGCTATGTGGTTACAACACAACTAAAAACACAGGGTGGTTTCTTTATACTGGCTCCCCCCCACTCTTCAAAAAATTTTTCTTCCTAAGACAAATAAATATTCTATATAAATTTTTCTTCGTTTCAGGCAAATAAATAATCTGAAAACAAAATTTCTTTCAGAAATCTGACTGACACTATGGACTACTTGAAACATGTTCAGAAAACATGCTGTCTACTAAGAACACAAACAATGTATATTGCAGGTCTGGCCCTCATATTTGGGGCTAGAAGCCTGTCACTTCTCACATTCATATCTCAAAAATTTGTCAACTTACATAAATATTCTTCATATGTCCACCTTCCTAGATTATGTAAATATTTTACTAGAGTGCTTTACAACTGTGCACAAAGACTAGAAAAGCTAAGATTATTGCTTCACTGCAGCTTTCCAAACGTGAGAGCATGCAAGAGGAAAAAAGGTTGCTTGTCTAGCACCTGAATCCAGCAATATCAAAGACTGGATCCTTAAAAAGCAGTAAGCTAGAAATACTGTCCACATGCAATGCCAGAATCTTGAAAGTACACAGTCCTTGGAAAGACATATAGGGTTATAGAAGCTTCTTATTTCAATAACTTTGTCATATTTTAAAAATTAACTACCTTTCCTAATCAAGAGAATATGTCTCCAGTCATGATTTAAATGCTGCAATGACACCAAAGCCAGAGCAATCTTCCTAAAGTCAGCACCTGACACATCAAGTTTCAAGTTAAAATGGTTTGCTATATAAAAAAAAAAAAAAGGTAAACCTTTTATTACAGCTCCTGTATGTTCTGAAACTAGTAAAACTGCACTGAACTGGGTAACACAAAAGTCAGCTAAACTCCACAATGAACAGCGATTAACAATGAAACACCAAAAAGTGCAAACCAAAAATGTTCCACTTGATAATGCTATTAGCAGTAAGAAAAATGAAGTGTGTAGATGCAACTTATTGTCAACACCATCTTAAGAACTTCTGGAACAGCACTATAAAACAAGTATCTTTAAATGACATTACAGCACCACTACCCCAAATTACTGCTAGTGGGTTCAAGATAAAGCAAAATGCACACATCACACAAATATAGCCATTACTCACTCACAATATGGAAATGTCCAAGCAAACAAAGATAAATCTTTGTGAGGGGTAACAGTAAAACATACATTATTTTTAACTTTTAGGTCATCTGAACTTTTCTGTTCCATCTCTGAACAGAAGTGAGCTCCAATCTGATTTCAATGACAAATTCAGTGACAGACTTTGTTTTCTCTATGAGGAAACAATGTCTGCAGTCAACATACCTTTCCGTGTATGCAGATGTGACCCTGATTCTTTCAGAAAGCTGGTCCTTTCAGGAACAGCATTTTACTCCATTAATTATGCATTTTTAAAGCATTTTGCTACCTGCTCTGAATCTTGAATTCAAAAAAGTAGCAGCTCTCTATAACTTTTAAACAGTAAAATCATGCACAATGAATCACTAAGAATATCATAAAATACTAGTTCATCAAAAAAAGGCTAATAGCTTCCAGAAAAAAATAATATCAAATTTTTTGCACATGTGTATTTTAAACCACCTGCACTGAGAATGCTAACAGAAGCCCTTCCTGGGTCAAGATAAAGGCAGTTTACTAAAGAAAAGCAAAGGCCAGAAAAGAAATCAAGGAAAAGAAAAGAATATATTTTTCACTTTCCATCAGCAGGCAATGTGTAGTAAAAAAATCCAAAAAAAGCTTTCTGTGCAGTAGGGCTTCAGAATGCATAGCAGGTGTTTTGGAAGACAAACACCTTAATAATGAATCCACTCCTGGCTCCCTCCTCTTAGCTTTTACTCCTGAGCACAGTGTTGTACAGTATGAAATATCCCTTTCGTTAGATTGGGTAAGCTACCCAGGGTATGACACCTCCCAAAGTCTTGACCACCCCTTCCTTACTGGCCTTTTGAGGGATGGCAATGGGCTGGAGGTATAGCAGTGCTCAGCAGAGGTCAAAACACTGCTGTGTTATCAACACTGTTCTGGATGCAGCTAACTTCATCCCAGAAAAACACTATATGATTATATATACAAATCTGCAAGACATTAATTTTCTTCCATTTCTTTTCAGGAAGTTATCATGATATTATGTAATCCCAAGAAGCTGTATTATGAAACTAATTCTATTGTCCAGAATTAACATCAGCCTAAACCACATTTACTCATTACCCTGTAATACTGGTGACAATAGCAAACCACTTGAGAATGTACTGTTATATTTTGATTCCACATTGATGATTTCCATATGGAATACTTTTGCACAGTTGACAGCATAATATATGAACACTGTAATGGGAGATTACTGTTAGTGAGCTACTGTATACATTCTTCCATTTCTTACAAAAAATCAAGTTTTAATGGCATTTCATGCAGAACAACTACAAAATTTGTTGCATAACAATGAAAAGATAGGTTGTACCCTAAAAAGAAGTCAGGTTTCAAAATCTCAGGGCTCTGACTCTATGCCAAGCAATCATTCCTCTTTATTAGTTAACTGTAACCAAAAGGGAAAACAAAACCCATATTGGCTAAATAAAAGTCTGCTTCTTATTTTCAGTTCTCTATTACTTTACTTTATACCATTCTGAATTACCAAATTTCACCTTCATTGTATGTTATCAGTAATTTCTCTTTTAGTGAGTTGGAAAAATAAGTGTAATGACTTTCCTTTGCCCTATTGGGCAGAGAACTATTTCTTTATTCCAGCCATATCCCACCACCCTCTTTTTCATGCAAAGCCAGAATTATTTTACTTTAACTTAGCTTCTTCTACCAGAAGATTTTAAAAAAGGTTCCAAAAGAATTCTGAGTTCACTACCTGCCTTTTCATTTAAAACTGCTCTATACAAGTAGGGATTTTGTACAGAGAACTGATGTAGCCACAAAAACATGTATGCAGGATTTCAGGAATGCAAACACATCCAGCACTTCAAAGCCTGTTTAGCTTTTCTTCACTATTTCATTTTGCTCAATTAAAGACATGATCCCTGTCTCTCAAACAATGCATTTTATATCCTTAAACCATTATAGCTACAGCCTCTTACAGTGATACCTCTTAACTGCATAAAAAGTAACTTGAAAAGCATTCATGACATCTACCAAGCCTTTCTCCAGAAAAGATACAATAGAGGCTTTTAGTGTCAGTACTGACTCATGGTTTTGCAAGAGGTGGATGAAGCTACTAGATGCCCTCTTCAAAAGTCTGCTATTGCATGACAAGCTTTAGATAAGTAACTCTACATGCATCTTTAAGTATTTTATTTTCACATGTCAATCACCTTAACAACGAAGACATTCAGAAACTTCACTTTTATAATAAGAATAAGGCAGGAAAAACAAGTGAGAAAGAAGCTATTGATAGCCTTAAAATAAAATACTTATTAAAAGAAATATTAGAAATCATCCAGTATTTGAACAAGTACTAGTAGTTCTTTCCTCCCCGTCTGGCTTCCCATTACCCCACTCCCAAAGGCTCAGTGCCATTGTTCCTTTTGAGCTTATGATGGCAATCTTATTCTTGTATTAAAAAACTCCTTAAAACTTTCAACAAAAAACAAAACAAAAACAAACAAACAAAAAAAAAACCAAACCAAAACAAAAAAACGCCCAGAGAATCAGATCATCATTTAGGTTGAAAAGAACCTACTCAAATCATCAAGTCCAACTCACACGCTCAAGCAGTCAGCTAGTAAAGGCTACCAGTATTACATACAATCAGGTTATCTCCAAAGATGGAGATTCCACAGCCTCTGTGGGCAACCTGTGCCAGCATTTGATTACCTGCACATTGTGAACAAGGCAAAACACATAAAAAAGAGTAACATCAAAATTCAGTATAAACTTAATTTCCTTTTCTTTTTTTTTCCTGGAAATCAGACAGAAAGTTTTTAGTGTTTTTAAGTAAAGGAATGCAAAACTAACCTGATTCCATACAGACTCCAAACAGATTCATCTCCATCTTTTCCCAGCTGAATAGCTTGAATTTGTATTAACTTGCAAACAGTTTTTACTAAACCATGTACATTCCTGTGGACAAAAAGAACTGAGTTACTGTCAAGTATGCAGCTACGTTAATTGATTTGTACATAAGAGAAGGAACACAAAACTGACACTTGAGACCTGGAGTTCTACTTAAAGACCTCTTACATATGCCCACACAGTTCTGGGCAAGCATTTATGTGTCTTTGTTTTCCTTTTCACATAATGAGCAAAACACCAAAGAGAATATTAATGCATCAATTAAAACTTTCAATAGGTTGCTTCTGCCATATGTTACAAGAATGGGAATACAAGGCAAGTAGCACTTGAAACTTATCACCAGCTGCAGACAGACTTTTCCATAAGGTGGTATGACATGCCAGGGAACATCTAGAGAGTTCCACAGTGGATCTCCTCACCATTAAATGCTTACTTTCATAGCTCAGATGCAGGCAAAACACTACATTCTGTCTTCTGTGATGGAAAGCATTGACCCAGATCGAAAGTGATAGAATATGCTTGTATTCCTCTCTCTTTCAAAAACAGGCCACTTATGAAATGTGGAACTGTGGCAGCTTGTAATCCTTAAAATGACTGGCTGTAATGACACTTGACTCTCAAAATACTGAAATCTGACAATACAGGAAGACATTGAGGTTTGACTGAACTCTGCTGCAAAGCAACTAACAGGTAGATGTGCTGCAGTCTTCTAAATCCCAATATAGTCAACCTAAAACACAGAGGAGGAAGGAGACTTCTGAATGGATGTAGGGGAGGGATAGATATAACAACCTCTTAGATTCTTCACTGCTAGAAAAAGCCACTGAAATGGGAATTTGCAAGTGCATTTCCCAGGTTCAATTGGGTAACTGCAGCTAGGAGGAAAAAAAACAAACCATAAAACACTTGATCAAAGAAAACTGTCTTTCCTGTTCTGAAAATTCTGTATTCCTGGTCCTGATTCCCAAACAGGAACTGGAGAGAGAAGAGATGCTTTATGCTTTGCATTCACCTCCTGAACACAAGCAACACAAAGGCATGTCATATTGCAAAAATTTCCATTCCATTTCCTATCTCCTACAGGCATGGAAGATCAGTAATAAAAACATTCTGAAAACATGCATATACACTGAAATACTTCTGACAGTTCCTTTAAGATTACAATAATTATTTGTTTCACAGGTTTTTCAGTAGATTATTTATCCTTGTTCTTTTCTCAACACAGGCAGTGTTTTCCTATCATCATCTTAACAGAATGCTGTAAATCAATCCTAAAAACATGTGAAAATACACACATATGTATCTACATATGTTAACACATTTCCTATATATGTATTAACACACAAACATAAGTATGATATTCCATGCAGGGCATCAAAGGAAACATTTAAGAGCCAGTTACAGTACAATAACATATACAATGAGAAGGTATTGTGAACCACACAAGTTAACTCAGATAAACACGAGATCTTAATCTCTGCCAAAATGTCTTTTCTAGTGTGCATAATTTGACAGACCTGACAAAATATAATCCAGCAGGTGCACTTAGCCCCTTCAAAAGCCAGTGCAACAAAAGAGAAGCAAGAATACAATGTGAGTAGTCTTTGCCAATAAAACATACACCTAACTCCATTCACCATTGAAAGCGCTCAGTGGTAGCAAATGCCTTTCTGCTAGCTGCCACTGGCTGCTAATTTTTGTTTTAGCAACACTGTGTACCAAGCACTGCAAAGCCACACACACGAAAATTGGCAGGGAGCAGGATGATGGACGGCAGACTACAATTCTAAGGCAAGGTAAAAAAAAAGCACTAGCACTGAAAAGAGGCAATCTGAAATTGTCAGTTTAATGAGCTCCTGAGGCTACAGACATTTTAAACCGTAGACTGCTGTGGCTAGGCAACATAAACCCTGCTTTGCAATCCATAGTTCATGTGGTTTGAATTGCAGCAGCTTGGGGGAGGAGGGGGTGGCACTGGGAAAGAAGCCAAAAATACATAAAAGGTTACTACGTAATTTGCCAGCACTTATTATAGCAATCAGTTGTTTTGGTTTCACACATGAAAAAGATTTTCTAAACTTTCAAATAGTGTAGAAATGGGGGAGATCACAGTCCTTACAGTATGTAGCTCTGAATTTGTTTTTAAGGTTAACTTAATCCTAAATATGCCATTTTAATTTTTTTTATTTTCTGAAGTACAAAGCTGCATTAATATTCATAACGTTATAAACTGTTGATACTGTAACAAACCCTCAGCTAAACAGGAAATTCAAATTTCTTAGTCTGCAAGCCACAGCTGCTGCCTTTTCCCTGGTCCTGGAATTATGAGCCAGACACGCTTGGGGGATAAAAGGATTTTTACCTCAGTATTTAATAAGGATCCTTAGGTGCAACAATTTGTCAAGGTGGAATATGCTGAAATGCACACATGGTATATCGTGTATACCATTTTATAGACCTTACAAATTATCATATTTGACAAAGATTCCCCAATGAGGAACGTAAACGACTGGCATGACATCTCCCTAATCTAAAGTATTCCCCCCAGATGGGCTTGAGCCTAGTTTACAAAATATGTTCTAGAAAGGGCCTTGGTTTTTCAAGATGACCTAAGGCTTTCCAGCCCCCAACTGTGAGGCCTTTAGCATGTTTGGTTTTCTGGCCTAGCAGAATACTAGGACTTAACCTAACATACCACACTGAAGAATTTCAACCATGTATGCTAAGAATACTGAGAATACATAAAAGGTATTATTAAAAAAAAAAGGCAAAAAATCATGCTGGCATCACAGCTAATAAAATTTTTACTCCACCTTATGCCACAGGACTCAAGATTCTCAAATCATAGCACAGGTACTTTTACTTATTCATTATACTTATGTAGACTCTTCCCTTAACGCCAAAATGCCCCAAAACTTCATCATTTGGAGGACAGAGGTTTGCAGAGATTACCCATATTATAAAAATGTATTTACAAAACCTGTTCTAGGAAACCGTAGTCATTTATAGCCAACCCAGCACAGAATTAGCATCAGCACAGCAAGATCCTAGCTGTAAACAAGCAAATCATGAGGTCAGAAAGAAATATTAAGCTAGTTTACTAGTTTATTAGTGAAAATATTTCACTAGTTTACTCAGACCTAAGTTCACCTTTGGCTCAGAGTGCACATGAGAAACCTTAGTGCAAAACTGATCATGTGAAGGTGAGAAGGGATGAAGAACAAGTCTTGAATAGCATGATTCTTGCAACCTCTCTGCTGAGTTTACCAGCATGATGTATCACATACATGGGTTTAAATAGCTAGTCTGGCTAAAAGCCTCCAGCAAGAGCATTACACAGCTTGCTGCAAAAATCCACTTAGCAGTCAAAAGGGAACTTAATAAGGTTGGTAAATTTGAATTGAAATTTCTCCCTAATCATCATTTTACTGTTTTTAAATGTCATGCATCATTACTGTTTCTAAATATCATGCACAACGCCTCTTTCCCTCACTGCATTTTCTCAGTATGTTGGACAGGCAGTCTAGGTCAAATGACTCCTACAAGATGTAAGCATTCAATTTTCAGAATTGTGTAGGAAGAAGTAGCTTCAAACTAAAGTGATTTCTGCCTCAGCAGACAAAGAAACAAACTGCAGCATTCCTAATCCCAACACATATTCTTATGGTAACTTCATTTGAACAATCAGTTTTTTGACAGACTGATGAAATAATTTCCCTCTGTGTTGGTTTTGGCTGGGATAGGGTTAATTCTCTTCACAACAGCTGGTATGGGGCTGTGTTTTATTTTTGTGCTGAACACAGGGTTGATAATACAGAGATGTTTTTGTTATTGCTTAGCAGGACTTATACACAGCCAAGGCCCTTTCTGTTGTCACACTGGGGAGGAAGTTGGCAGTGCTTGGCAGGTTGGGAGAAGACGGAGCCAAGATGGATGATCCCAAATGACCAAAGAGACATTCCAGAACATACGACATCACGCTCAGTATATAAAACTGAGGGAAAGGAAAGGGGGTTTTTGGATTGATGGCACTTGTTTTCCCAAGTCACCATTAGGTGTGATGGGGCCCTGCTCTCTTGGACATGGCTGAAAAACTGCCTGCCTGTGGGAAGCAGAGAATTAATTCAGTGTTTTGATTTGCTTGTGTGCACAGCTTTCACTGTCCATCTTAACCTTTCCTAATTTCAACCCACAAATTTTCCACCTTTTATCCTCTCCCTAATCCTACTGGTGGGGAGTGAATGAGCAAGCTGTGTGAGGCTTGGCTGCCACCTGGGGTTAAACCACAACATACTTCTCCACAATGGAAGTTGCTGCCATTTTTTTTCCCATTCTATGATGAGGCAACAAAATTAAGCCGTTCATTAACTTTCGAGGTTCCACAGTTCAAAGTTCAGAGCACTAGCCTGAACTACAATAATTTCAGTTTACATCTATAGAATACACCAAGAATTGTTATGGCAGACCCACACTGTCACATAGCAAAGATGAAAGCAACATCCTTCAGCAGAGTGGCAGGGCAGTAGCAGTCCAAAATGCCATGGTATATCTGAAAACACACAAAACTTCTCCTCTTCTACATTTGTAAGGGAAAAGCAATGACTGTCAACCAGCTGACAAAAATTAGGCAAACAAACACTACCTTGCTGAGGGAATTAGGTTGAGAGCTCCATGAAGAACGTAGTCAAGCTCAGCATGTTTCTCCACCACAAGCGCCACCAATCCCTCACAGCAGGCTGTTCGCAAGGCAACATTCTCACTGCAGCACTTCTCCCAAAGCAGGTTCAGAGCAGGGGTCTGAAGGCAAAAGCATGGACCGGAAGTAATGAGAAGGCCCACAATGACTTATCTTTGTTCAAACACACTTTTAAATAAAAAACAGCTCAACTGCTTCTCCTGAAGCCTTAAGAAAGAACAAAAGGTACAGAGCACAAGCTGAGGTAGATTCTATTCCTGAGAAAAGTCTTTGCAGAGACAGCTCCCACTTTCTTGCCCTCTGCTGTCTAGGCCCATGGTAGGGCATAACACTTATTGTCTCTGACAAAAAGGTAATGCTGATGAATTTTTCAGCTGTGCCCATGCAGATAGAATCATGGAACAGTTTGTGTTGGAAGTGACTTTAAAGACCATCTAGTTCCAACTCTGAGACATGGGCAGAGATGCTGCTCACTGTCAGGTTGCTCAGGTCCCCATCCAATCTGACCTTGAACACATCCAGGGATAGGGCACACACAGGCAGCTTATCATCAGTTTCCTGATTTAAAAAATAAGGATGCAATTGGAGACAACTCAGAAACTACCATGAAAAGCTCTGTCTACACCAAGGTGTAGCACAGACAGCTAAAGACACGGGTACAAAGAGCTACCCAAAGCTAAGTCGTCTTTACTAAACACATGAACTTCTATTTGCTAGGAAGCATGAAGATTTGGCAGTAGCCATCAAAACTGCAGCTAGTTTCCACAATAAATTAGTATTCACGGATTAGTTTGCTGACTTTGTGACTTCCAATCAGAGAACAAGGAAGGTTGTAAAATAACCAACATTACAAAACGCTCTTGAATATAAAGGGAGTCTGCAACTTTTAACCAGCACGATCTTCTGCTTCCTAGCATTTTAGAAGGTGTTACTGTATTTCAGTCTAGTATCTTCATATAAGCAGTATGAAGGTGGAAATATCAGCTTGTAGGTCAAAACAGAACATAACTTGGGAACATGATTATGATCAGGACTGTGAAAGAGTTTCTGTTAGATAAACTACACACCTCCAGTACTCCCTCACATCAAAACTTAGCAATTTCCAGGTCTTGTGTTTGTCAGGGTAAAATTCCCAGACTGTGGAATAAAATCCACAGATCAATTTCTGTTTGTTTCTGTCAGCTTCTAGGGAGAAAAACCAGAGGAGCAAATCCTAACACCTCCCCCATTTGCTGTGACACTTGTAATTGCCAACATTTCATACACCTCTCTGTTAACAAGACATGCAATTAAGTGAGTTTGACTCATTTAAAATGCAAAGTATGCCTTTACATCCTGCTCTCTCCTGAAGAAAAACAAGCTCTAGTTAGCTGATATGAAATATAACACCAATGCATTGTCTTGGTTTGAAAGACAGATGTCTGCTAAGGAAGGCAGAAGCCTCTCTTGAAATAGAAAATGTAAAACATGTCCCTCCAAAGTATTATAATTTCAAAATTAAGGATCTCTCAGGCAAAGATATGGGAACAGGAAAAACAGTCCTTTATTAGGAAAATTAAAATAAAAATACAGTAACACAAAAAAACAAAACACTGACAAAGTCAGAACACATCCTGACACCCTGTCAGTCAGGGTGTTGGTAGCAGTCCACATTAAATGGTGACTGCAGTCCTCCTGGGTGTGCAGGTATGTGAAATGTTATACTTCTTGAAATTTTTATAGCAGTGTAAACCAATTTCCAACTCAAGAGCTGTACTTCACTCTCATTAATATAACTAAATTACTCTCTTAAACTGAATATAGCTAGATATAAGTATTCTTCAGGATTAAGGAAAACTGCTCTTCTGAAGCCAGAGTTTAACTGTTTCTGTATGCCCAAATACATATTAATAACAACCTTATTTAACTTCCAGAATTGTATTAAAATTACACAGTGGAGAATGGGAAAACCTAGAAAAAGCACATAGAATAATCACATAAGGATAAGAGAGGAGACAAATATGACAAAAATACCACAGACCTGGTCAGAAGCCTGCCTGATCTTCTTTGAAGAAACTTTTTCTTTCAGTATGGCAGCAATCAGATGGCCCACTGCCTAAAGTGAAAAAGAAACAAAAAACACACACAGATGCATTAAAATAAATAAAATGAAAATAAACAAGAAGAAATAAAAAACGCATGATTTTTAAATTCTCCATTAAAAAGTCTTTAAAATTAGATTGCATATGACCATTTTATTATGACTGAACACAAAGCTTACAGATATTGAAGCTGAAATGTGCTTTAGGGTCAAAAATTTCCATAATGTAGTTCTACTCACTTGTACTGTTATGCTGAGGCACAGAAGAAACAAACCTTCACAGGGCTCCACATAAGGCCTCTTTGTACAAGTACATAGGAATTTAGGAATTGCAGACATTTTAATGCAACAACTATGATAAACTTTATACCTTCACTGCTTGACAGATCTCCATGTTCTTAAAAGCACTAGAAATCACTAAATCCTGTACTATATAGGAAAGCAGAAGCAAGAGAGGAAGCACATCTAAGCAACTTGCCCAAATTTTTGCATCACATGTTTTGCCTTAAGCATTTGCATATACCCTTATCACAGCTTCTTCAAGAAATATTTAAGTTACTTTAAACAAGGCATTTGACATTAACATTATTCCTCATTAAGCTATAACGTGGCAGAAATCATTAACAAGTTTTAAATAGTCCAGGTCTTCAAAACAAAAAGCTGCAGTTCCCCACAACAGCCCAGGTTTATTCTTTTGAGGTGAAGACTCATTCTATTTTAGCAGAAGTCTGATTTCCTCAAGCTGTCTTTCAAAATCTAAACTTGTACTGAAACACATTCAAAGGCCTCAAGTTGTTTGAACCCAGGCTTTTGACTTCTGACTAATCTCTAATTTGTCTTGTTTCACAGTCATTGATACTGTTACACAGAACATCCAATTTGTGAAAGACAGAAAGAAATGTTTTCATATTAACACTGCAAAAATGTTTCAGACCACCAATTGCCCAGAACAGCCGCTGCATCTACTCTTCTCTGCTAATGACAGATTATTACTTCTGGAAAAAATAAACTAGACCAGCAAAGACTAAAAATTTCATTTCGCATTTCATTTTAGTTTGTGTATAAAAAGACAGGAACAGACTATTTTCAATGCTTTGAGGTTCATTTATGTACTAGTTGCTAACCTGTCACAACAAAGTGAAATAAGAGCTTACACTTCTTGGAAAGACAGCACCTTAAACACTCCTAGACTACAAGGACTGTGCTTTTCACAGGTAAGGATATGTACTTTAACACATTTTACTTAAAAGGAAAGGTTATTTGGAAATCTTACTCCTGAGGAAACAGAAGGAGAAACTGGGATCAAGTCAGCCATTTATCTCTATCTGCACCTAACCCATTGTAAGAGCAACAGCGTGCTCCCCAGAGGGATCTTTCAGCACACTTACCAAGGGAAGCCCACATTATCTTTTCTTTTTCCTGTTTAAAAGGACCTTCTGACATTAATTCATGCCTACATCCGTAAGACACTTCTGTTACACAGGAAAAGGGGCTTATCAAGAGAAACTTGGATTTTGCAATGATCCAGCTATACAGAAAAGTCAAAATGCAGATTAGCTTCCTGCATTTCTATAACTTGATTAAGACACAAAACTTTAAGACCTACAATTTTATGCTCAAGTTCCTCACATTTCTGATCATGTACAGACTACACATTATGCAGAGCAGATATCTTGGTTGGTCGCAGAAAGAGAAGACAACTCTCATGAAGTTGAATCCTGACCTGGTTATAGTTTGAAGATCACAGAATGCTTTCCAGGGATCACAGATTACAAGTGGAAACTATCAAAGCAGCCAAAGCACAGGATAAACTCAACCAAAGCACATTAGTAGACCTTAATGATGTGCAGCTGTAGTAATGAGCTAAGACATTTAAGCAATACAACAGTGTACCATGGGACACTCTGCACTTAAGGAAAATTAACTGCTTCAGAGATGCTGAGTCCTACTCATCAAGGCCAATAATGATATAAACTCATCTGCAGTGCAAGACACTTTGCTAGACCTTAGATGAACTCCAGCTTTCAGGGACATGACTTTCTCTCCCAAATGCCAAGCTGACGACAAATGGACTTGTGCATCTCTCTTTCAAAACTAATTACTGTTAAACCAAGGCGAACTGACTGAAATGAAGAGGCAAGAGAGGCACCAGATTGCACAGACAGCATTCTGATCAACTTATTTAACCAAACAAATGGGTACATATTTAATCCTAGATTCAAAACAGGATGAGGAAGAAAACAGGGAAATTAGCAATGAACTTATGGAGAGATACATTTTTAATACTGAAATGAGAAATGGCCAAAAGCAAAGAATGTGCATGTTTTAACCAGAGATTATTAGTATCATTACCACTTCTTCCTATCCATTAAACATACTATGAGAAACGCTTTTCGTACATGAAAATTTCAGGCACAAATGACAAGAAGCCAGTGCACGGATCAGAAAACAAAGGGGGCTGAGCTGAGCTGCATACAGTTATCCCTTGAGGACAGAAAAGATGGCAGTAGTTCATCAGTTCTCATCACCGAGAAACAAACAGAGCAGTTCTATGAAGTACTGCAAAGTAGTATTTCATACTGGTATTACTGGTAATTACTGGCTTCTCTTGAGATTATAAAGTCACAAAAAACCACTTGGCCACATTACAGCCTTCCAGTCATGGAAAGTTTCTGATTTTCCTGAAGAGACATTACAGTGATGAGCAATTATGTCCTATGTTTTGATTATACAGAGAGGGCAATTAGGATTTGATTGTGATATAGGAATACTCTGTTTCTCTGGTTTTCTGACTTTGAAAAAAAATTCCACAAAACAAACAGATAGGCAGATAAGTAGCAGCTGTTGGAACAAACACTGCCACAGACAACTTGATTTGTTTTAGTGCTTTTACAAAATTACCTGTGACTGAACAACTGCATTAGGAAATTCAAACCGTTTCTTGATGTCATCCAACATTTTGGCTCTCTCATATGACACTAAATTTCACTCTGCAAGAGATTCAAAAAATATGCTTAGGACTAGGAAGAAGAGCATGCTATTTTCTACGCCACCTCTCACCCCTGCCCCCCGCCATCCCACTGGTTTATACTGTACTTAACAAGACATGCAAGCATTTAGAGCATTTTCTTCCATCATTTCATGTGAAAGAAAAAAAGAGACCAACCTATGAGACTGCAAATGGTAATTGTAGTTAGGGGCTGGAACATTTGAAGTGAAAATCTTCTCTGTAAGTTGGAATATGCAGGTACTCACAAGCACACACAAACCAACGTTAAAGAGAAATTAGAAATCTGTTTGTTGCACACACATCAATGAAACTGATGGCCACTGCAAATTCTCAAATATTTCAGTTTATTACAAACGCACCTCCAGTCACTTGGAATGGCTTCCTTAAAAAACCAAAAAGTACTTGTTGAAAACCTAAGCGTAATCCTTTGCAATAAGCACTGAGGAAATACATACATGCAAAATACTCAAATTCCAAGACATACCAGCAGTGTGATGCATTCAGTCTTGCCACTGATTTGAAAAAAGATGGAATTAAGCCTCAATACAAGCAATGCAGCATGTGCCACAAAAAAATAACATTTGCAGCAGGAAAACTCAAAATTAATAGTTACATTAATAGATCAGTGAACACGAATTCCTTGCAATTAATGATATAATTCCCATACACTTGTGGATTATATGTCTGGAAGTGCAGGAGAAAAAACACCAACACTGATGCTGGTATGGGTTTGTACAGTTTTAGAATAGATGTAATGGTATTTTGGGACAACAGATGTCCATTAAATCAACACAGAGCAAACTACAGCTGATAATCTTGATTTTTACCAAAAAAAAGAAAAAGATCGCCACAGCAAATTCTAGACACCTAGATCTGTTGAACATGACTAATAACTCCAGTGGATATAGATGTACCAGCCTATTCGTATATATAAACCCAAGACTCCTCAGTTCTATCCAGCAAACAGCAAAATGAGGTAAGGTTCCTTCCTGGGCTGTTTTGACATGAACACACTGGAATTATATCGCATCTCTCATCAGGTAATTTTTTTTAACCACATTAAAAGAAAAAACTACTACAGAGGATCATTGCAAGCACAGAACATACTTTAAATGTAAGCACAAATCAGCTTATTCCAGACAGACTGGAAGTCCATTGCCCTTGTATAAATCCCAAATTTGTATCAATCTAAACTAAACATCTACAGGATACTTACAATGCAACAGCCATATCAGTGCAATTAAATGAATTTAAATAACATGTAAACAGTTCCTCAATCTTCAACAGTCACCCTTAGCAAAGGCAACTGAGTATGCATATGGAATGCCTGTAAAGTTTACAAGATACATGGATAACCAAGACTGGCACACACCTAAGATGCTTTTTTGTTCAACCTCATGTTCAAAGGAAGTTCAGACATGTAATCAGAGCAGGTTGCTCAAGACTTTGCCCAAGTTTGGCTTTGAAAACCCCTCAAGATCAGGGAAGGCACCACTTTACCAAACTGTTCTGATCAAAAAAAGCTTTCTCTCCATCACTAGTCTTTAGCTCTTTTGGCCATGAGCTCCTGTGAAGCACCTGCCTGTGTTTTGTTTCATCCCCCTCCCATCAGTGCCAGGGCTACTACTGGATACCACTGTTCAGCTGTCCCTCTGCCCTGCTGAACCATCCTAGAAATCACAGCCTCTCCTCACAGGGCAAGGGCCCCAGCCCCATTATCTCAGTGATGTCTGCTCTATTCAGTCATTTTGGTCACTATCTCTACTTACACAAGGATCCAGAACTGGACATGTCAATATGAGAGCTAAGGAGTGCTGAGCGGAGCCGGACAAATCTCACCCTAATTTCACCCTCTGTCACACATCCCAGGGCAATGCCTGCCAGGGTCTACGGCCACTCCATGGAACTGCTCCCCAGCTCATCCTGTAAGGGGTGAGCCAAGCCAGGGCATTTGTCATTGCTGAAATTCCTGAGGTTCCCATCACCTGTTCCTCTAGTCCATGCAGAGCACAGCCCTGCCAGCAGGCACACATCCTACCTTTGACATAGGAACAGGGTTGGAGACAGTGTTGAAAGCCTTGTTCAAGAGGAGGTAAATGACACCTACCCCTCCACTTGACTGCAAATCAAATTATTATTTATTAAAGGCAATCATGTGGGTCAGGCATAATTTTCCCTTGGTAAATCCATATCCATGTGTATTATTCCTCGTAAGAATCACAGAATCAGACAGTTTAATAACAAATATTTCCAGAGCTCATCTCGTCAAAAGTGATCTGAATCTTCTTCTCTACCAAATCCAGTGAAGTCCTAAAACCCACAAGGATGGAAGTGGTGGAATCACCATCCCTGGAAGTGTTAAAAAAATTACTGGATGTGGCATTCTGGGCTACTGTTTAGCTGACATAGTGGTTTTCAATTAAATGCTGGACTTGATGATCTTGAAGGCCTTTTCCAACTTCCACGATTCTATGACTGCAGATCCCTTACACTTCAGGACATTCTATGATACATCATTAACCACACACATAAAAAAACATCCACCCCAAAAAAACACTGAACACACACACACACACAGGCACACAAGATAAAGAAAGAAAAAACAAGGTATTAGAAAGTGACCTTGTCTTATTCTCCCAACTTAGACAATGTAAACGATAAGCGTCTGTGTAGCCTTGAGCTTGACTTACTGCAAGATGGCCACAAAGTTGATCCATCACTGCCCCTCCACTGGAAAAGGGGCAAAAATATGATTAAGGGCTTATGACATAATGACAGGGAGATCACTCAGAAATTACTGTCGTGGGGAAAACTGACTCAAACCAAGGAAATGTATTTTTACCAGTGAAATCAGAGCAGAACAGGAAGAAATAATAATTTTTAAAAATCTAGAAACACATTCCCCCTGCTTTTCCTTTCCTTCTGGGGTCAACTTCACTCACTACCAAATTCTCTTCCTCTTCCCCCTGAATGGAGTAGAGGATCATGAAATGATGTCTCAGTCACACTCCAGCATGGGGTCCCAACCACAGTTTGCAGTTCTTCATGCACTGCTCCAGCATGGGTCCCTTTTATGGGGTACAGTTGTTCAGGAACAGAACTGCTTAAGTGTGGGTCCTAAGTCTTGTCAGAAAACCTATTTCAGCGTGGGTTCCTGTTTCCATGGTCCCACTTTCAGGAGCCTGCTCCAGCATGAGATCCTCTCCATGGAGTCACAGCCTCCAACTAGTCTAGCATGGGGTTCTCCAGGTGGATACCCATTCTATCATGGATTTCCATGGGCTGCAACACACACATATGCTACTTTATCACAGTCTTCACCATAGGCTGCAGAGCACTGTGCTCCAGCAACTGGAGCATCTCCTCTCACTCCTGCACCTCGGTGTCTGCAGGGCTGTTTCGCCCGCGTCCCCACTTCTCTTCTTGGGCTGCTGTTGTGTAGGTTTTTCACCTTCTTAAACGTGTCCCCGAGGTGCTGCCACAGTAACTGACGGCTTAGCCCTGGCCAGTGGCCGGTCCATTTGGAGCCGGCTGGCATTGGCTCTGCCAGACTCTGGCAGCTTCTCACAAAGGCCACCCCTGCAACCCTTCCGCTACCACATCTTTGCCATGCAAATCTAATAAAGCATCTTAATGCTAAGAAGGACAAGCATTGCTAATTCGAGGGAACCAGGGAAAGGCTGTCACCGCACTACACCTCCGGGTCTGGGCCACTTCTTCAGAAGAAACTCGGCCAAGCTAAGTTAAGCTACGTAACAGAAAATGATCGCGGGGACCAGTGAGACCACATTTCCCGTCTGTGGCCTCAGAGCCTTTGGCTCCTTTTTAAGGACTCTCGATTCCAAGCGGTGTTCCTACCAAGCCACGAGTGAGAAAACAGGTACACACCTCCACCGCTGGCGTCCGACATACGCAAATGCCTCAGAGCGACCGGCTTTAAACAAAAAAGTAAAACAAACAACATCCCCTGAGGCAGCTGCCTTCACTTCGCTGCCGTCCTGACAGCGCGGATCAGGCCCGCTGCCCCTCACCTCGTTCGGGCCGGACTGGGCCGGGCTCGCTGCGCCTCAGGCTCGGCCGCACCGCCTCCCTCCCGCTGCGCCCGGAACCGGCCGCGCGCACCGCGCATGCGCGGCGCCTGGCGCAGGCGCGGCGGGGCCGGGCGGGGGGAGGGCGGTGCTGCCTCCGGCACGGCGGGAAGGGCGGAGGGGGGGGGCTCGGCGGTGAACGGTGCGCCGGGAGCAGGGGCCCCGACCGCTGCGGGGTGAGTGTCGCCAGCCTCCTCAGTGCTTCGGCAGGCAGTCATCAGCAAGCTGCGGGGACGTCAGGAAGACCCTGGACATGAAGAATAGATGATGCTCTGGTTGCTGAATGTTGCCGCATAATCATAGAATCAACTGGGTTGGAAAACAGCCCTGAGAACATCGAGGGTGCAGCTCTCTCAAAGGCAGAAGAAGCCTTTGCTTAAGCCCAGTTCTGATGTATTTTGGTAACTGCTGCGCTACTAACTGGTAACCACATATCTGGGACAGAGGCTGTATTCTCCATTAAGACTTAGTTTAATACAAAACAGCACTTCTGTTCCCTAACATCAAAGCAACACACAACCTATGCGGGGCATGTGTAACATAAGGATGGCTTTCAGTGAAAATATCTTCGGAAAAATTCAGAAATATTTTGAAAGGAATTTGTTTGAAAATTGTTTGGATGTTCTCTCCCAATGTTATCTTGTCTGGGTTGGTTTGAGCTGTAACTAGTGGAATGCTGACAAACAAGGAACAAAAGTAAATCTAGACAAATCTGTCTAGTATTTTTTCAGTTTTTTCATTTCAAAAGATCAGGGATATATTGTTTTTAGTTTTACCAGCTAAAGCCATAGGCAGTTTACAGTATTCAAAGAGCCCTGCCACTGCCTGCATCAAATGGTGGAAACACATGCACTGCCACTTCCAAGAGGCACTGAAACCCCAGAAGTGACTCACTGTATTTTCTTGAACTGCCTATATGTGTGCAATACAAAGGGAAGATCAATCAGATCCCAGAGAACATTGCTTCTTTTATCCATGACTTCTCTCCAGCAGCTGTTTTCTAGCAGCACATGCAATTATATGTGACACGGCTTTTGGTTTAGTGCACTCTGGCCAAGATGGGCTCCTATGTCTGTCTGCTGCTGAAGTATCCTAAGAACAGGAAACAGGACCTGTAGGAACTTTCACAAGGATGTATTTCAGTCCATCTCTAGGTGACCATAAGTGACAACATGAATCCAAAGGCAGTATTTAATCTACTTTGCTCATTCCATGCTTTATGCTTCATCTAAGGCCATCTCACTATTGACAGGTTGGTTTGTTGACATTTTGTGGTTAGTAGTCATCTATGAAGGGCCATCACTCTACTGATGCAGAGCTTCTACAGACTTCAATGCAAATCCACTGTTAGGTCACAAATGAGAAAAAAGTCCTTGATTTTTATCCTCACAGGCTGCTGAGATGAATAAGAGTGGAAATTGCTTAACTCTCACCAGGGAGAGCTCTGCAGCTCACAAGATTAGGCTTGAAATGCCATATTGAACTTTATCTGTAGGAGTTCATAGACAAAAACTGCCTTTGTATTAGAGCAAGCAAGGCCTGTGGCGTTTATTGACTGCCTATACAGCACTTTTCCTTTTATAAATGCCTGGTCACAGAGCTTGCCTGACAGGTGAAGTGTATCAATAGTATGCAATCCAGAGAAGCTTCATCTGTGTGTTAACTCCATGTTGTGCCCTAGACGTGGGAGCCTTAGTTCTGAGTACAGTGCCAAGTCTGCTAACTGCCCAAATGAGCATTAGCTAAAATGACTTTCAATTTGATGCAAACTACAATGAGATCTCTTGAGATTAAAGGAGCACATAGTAATTTATTTTGGTGCAGACCATTCTGAGCGTGTTGAGACTGTGAAGCATCTTGCTTTGACAAGCAGCTCACCAGAGGTTTCATGGTTGTTGTGAGAGTATCAGGAATATCACATCCATTCTCTGGATTACTTGACTGTGGTGTGTAATTGCTAGCACTGTTCCTAAGCCCTGATTTTCGTGCAGGTCATCTAAGGACATTGAGGCATGACTACACTGAGTGTACATAACACAAATGCTCTCACAAAGAGCTCTTGAAAGGAACCCATCTCATCTCTGTGGAACCATTTACTCTTCTATGGTCTCAATCTGTTTTAATAACATATTTTTCTACGCTGATATTACAGAAGCAGGAAAAAAGCAGAAGATATCTCTTAAAGGGCATACTAAAATTTACAGATACTGCTTTTGATTGTTTTCAACCTGCAAGGCTTATAGAACCTGGCGGTGAAACCGAGATATATCTTTTCTGTAGTGGCCTGAAGTGATGTCCCCAACTTTCAAGGTCTTCCATTAAAGTAGGAGTAAAGTAGGAGAAATACTTGTTGGGGGGGGGAGGGGGGGGTCTGAAGGTAGCATCAGTGTCAAAGTCATAAGTGGGTTTGATTCACAGCAGTTCATATCAACTACAGATTATGGTAAAAAATGCTTTCTCTTGCAAAATTTTAAAATCAGTTTTCCCTTTTGAAAAAAATTTGACACCTCTGAGAGGTGTCTCCAACACATTTTACTGCTGGTCTTAATGTGGCCTATCTTTAATACAGAAAATAATAAAAATAGAATTCAGCTAACTTTTATTGGGCTGCCGAATAGGATTACCACCCTCCAGTTTGTGTGACAAGAGTTCTTGAAAAGGTCAGCAAATCTGTGAAAACTGTCTTGTTCTCTGGCTTGTGAATTGTCTTCCAGGAAAAAACTGGGCAGTAGTCCTTGTCTCCAGTTACACTTTTTCTAGAATATTCTAAGTTGTTTTATTATGGAACAGTTTAATCCCATGAAGGGTTATGCTCATGGTAATGCCCTCCAAGAAATGCCAAAAGGTTCTCTTCACAGCATTTATAATGTGCTATGAGGTCTCCCAGTGAAGGTTACTATGTAAATGAAAATCGTACAGTAATAGCACTGATAATGTCCTAATCTGCATATCTCATTTCTTACATGGAATTTTATCCAAACCAGAAAGCAACTCTAGCTTTAATCATGAAGCAGAGGAATAATGAATGTTTCAGTTAAGAATATATTGCAGAAATCAATAGCACCAAAGCCTGTCACTATTGAAATACATTTATTTTAAATCTCTTGAGCCTGATAATGAAATACAGTTTTAGCAAATGGGCCTGCCTAGTCAGCTATGTCTCTAGCCATTATAATTAAGAAGGCTTATTGAAAATGCATTCCACTTTCAAATGCAGCTGCTTTTGCTCCACACAGTTGTCAGCTATGAGCAGCCATCACTATACCCATGCTTCCACAGACTTCAATGCAAATCCACTGTTAGGTCACAAATGAGTAAAAAGTCCTTGATTTTTATTCTCACAGGATCTTGAGATGAATGAGAGTGGAAATTGCTTAACTCTCACCAGGGAGAGCTCTGCAGCTCACAAGATTAGGCTTGAAATGCCATATTGAACTTTATCTGTAGGAGTTCATAGACAAAAACTGCCTTTGTATTAGAGCAAGCAAGGCCTGTGGTGTTTATTGACTGCCTATACAGCACTTCTCTACTGAAGGGTAATGTAGAAAGTTTGAGGTATATTTCTGGTAAAGACTAATTGCTAGCACTGTTGCACTGTTTCAGTTTCCCTTTGATTGTATTGAGTGGCAGAGCGTTTTTAAAGAGATAGAAGAATTTTTGGCATCAGTTCTCACTCTCAGGCTCATGGATCCTACAAAGCCCTTCAATTTATATGTGCATGAATGAAAATGAATAGCTAGCGGTGTGATAACACTGAAATAAGGGCCTCACCAGAGACCAGCTTCCTACTATTCTGTACAACTAGATCTGATTTTATTTAATCAGTGGCAGCAGCAGCTACAATATTAGGAAGAAGTTATCCTTTTGTTCTGGAATACACTGTAACAAATTTGTGTTCCACACACAGGCGAAATATTTTTGAAACACAACTCCAGCCTTATTGCCACAATGGTTACACAAGTACAAATGGTTCCTTTTAGTGCTGGATAATGTAACTTAGAAAAGATGCAGTGGGGCCGAACATGACTAGTGTGAGCAGTTGATGAACACTTCAAGTAGACTGTGGGCAGATGTAATTGATGTTCCTTTGCACAATCCAGATCTAATTTCATAGGTGGTTCATCTTCCTATGTGCATGGGCAGCAATGAACGAGATATACTGTGAATAGCCAAGGGCGAGTAATAGAGGCTGAACCTCACTAGTCTCCAAAATAACAAACTACATTCTACTTTCACTTACATGATGCAGCACAGCAAACCTAAGGAGGATTCAAGGAATGAAGTTAAGGATGTGATTTAGATTGTTTTATGCCTCCACTTTTTTACTTTAAATGAATATTAGCTAAAGTCACAAAACTACAAGAAGACTTCTCAGAAGTGATTAAAAATAGATGACTGTTTGAATTGTCGTCATTGATATTAACAAGACAATTCATTTGTTTAGATTTACACAGTGTGTTTTTGCAAGTGACTTTAGCAAGATCAGGGAAGGGATCATCCCCTTACTGGTGAGGCTGCATCTTGAATCCTGTGTTCAGTTTTGGGCCCCTCCTTCACTACAGAACAGACATTGTGCTGGAGCATCTATCCAGAGAAGGGGAACAAAACTGCTGGAGGGTGTGGAGGACAAAATATACAAAGAGCACTTGAGGGAGCTGGGGTTGTGTAGCCTGGAGAAAATGAGCCTAAGGGGAGAATGTATCACTTTCTACAACTCCCCTGAAAGACTTGCAAGACTCCTGACATTAATTTTCCTAAGAATCATTGTACCTTTTTACCCTAGTCTCTCAAGGATTTACTTGCCCCTGGGATGCAAGGGCAGAACAGTGATAAATGATGTGATGAGAAACCATTGTTGTTGCTCTATGTTTATATATATTTGCTACACATACATATATTTGTATGTATTTGCAGTCTGAAGCAGATAAAATGTGTAGTTTTGGTCAGTTTAAAATATGCTGTCTGAGGAACAGATAAATGGAGAATGGGTGAGGCAGCAGAACACTGAAAGGTGGAAATTGCAATGAATCAAGAAAGCATGCTTTTTGCATTTGTATCTTTTGGAGCACTGGGAAGTTTTATTGGAAATTGTACATATATGTAGAAGTGTCTGGAACTGATGTCACGTGGTAATGAAAATTCATTGTTATAGGTGTCCTGGTTTGAAGGACAGGTGTTTGCCAAGGAAAGCAGAAGCTTCCCCTTGGACTGAAAGAAAATGTGATTCTTCCGATTATTATAATTTTGGAATTAAGAGATCTCTCAGGCAAAGATATGGGGTAGGAATAACAGTTCTTTAGTAGTATATCTAACAAGACAAACAAGAACAACAACAGCTATGAAATTACCCACAAACAGAACAGTAACTCAGTCCCAGTGTTTTTTGGCTGCAGGCACCTTTTCCCTGAGCTGCAGTTCCCGGTGCTGGGGGCGGGCGGGTCCCGCAGAGCCGCAGGAGGGCTGGGGGTGGTGGCAGCGCTGTCCCAGGGGGAGAGAGAGATGGAGAGAGAGCTCTCCACTCACGGTGTGGGTCCCGGTGATCAGTAGAGTGCTGGATGGTGGTAGTTCACAGCGAGAAGACAGCCGGGCAGGGTCCGATGGTGGTTTCCCGACGCAGGGATGGGGCACAGGCGGCGATCGTCCTTCTCGTCCGAACTCCGCAGGGGAAATGGGCCGAGGCCCAGCCTTCCGCTTCCTCTTCTGGCTGTTTGAATCTCGCGGGGTTCCCCTCTTCCCTCCCGTCCCCTCCCCCTTGTCACCAGGGCCCAGGCAACAGGTATCTTAGCATGACAATGGGGAAAATTCCACAGAGGGAAAAAAAAGAAAGAACTAACCCTCAACATTATCCACCCCGAATTTTCCCCTACCATCATGCCAAATCAAATTAAAATCTTCAAATTATAGACATCCATACAGTTACAGATACAGGCACAGTATTGTAGGTAGTTCACCCTAAAACAAGGTCTCCTTGGGGTATGCATCTGGTCTTTCCATCCCTTTGCATGATCCACCAGGTACACCCTGGCCCTTGAGCAAAAACCACCCCCCGAATTGGATTGTCTTTGCTGGAGGCAGGGTTCACCCAAACAGTTTTTCCTAGCATACCTCTCATATGCACCACTGGAACCTTGTCCCCATCTGGTGTTCTCAAGGGCTCAGACTGGGCAGGGCCTGCCCGATTAGTGGAACCTCGGGTGTTCACTAACCATGTGGCCTTTGGTAGATTAATCTCCCAGTTTTTGAAAGTCCCCCCACCCAGTGCCTTCAAGGTGGTTTTAAGCAGCCCATTGCACCGTTCCACTTTCCCAGCCGCTGGTGCGTGATAAGGAATGTGGTACACCCACTCGATGCCGTGTTCTCTGGCCCAGGTGTTTATGAGGCTGTTCTTGAAATGAGTCCCATTGTTTGACTCAATTCTCTCAGGGGTACCATGTCTCCAAAGGACTTGCTTTTCCAGGCCCAGGAGGGTGTTGCGGGCAGTGGCATGAGGCACAGGGTAGGTCTCCAACCATCCAGTGGTGGCTTCCACCATGGTCAGCACGTAGCGCTTGCCTTGGCGTGTCTGAGGCAGTGTGATGTAGTCAATCTGCCAGGCCTCCCCATACTTATATTTGGACCACCGCCCCCCATACCAGAGGGGCTTCACTCGCTTGGCTTGCTTGATGGCAGCACACGTCTCACAGTCATGGATAACCTGGGAAATACTGTCCATGGTGAGATCCACCCCTCGGTCTCGTGCCCACTTATAGGTAGCATCTCTGCCTTGGTGACCTGAGGCATCGTGGGCCCATCGAGCCAGGAACAATTCTCCCTTGTGTTGCCAGACTAAGTCTATCTGTGACACCTCTATCCTTGCAGCCTGATCTACTTGCTCATTGTGTTGGTGCTCCTCATTAGCCCGACTCCTGGTAACATGGACATCTACATGACGGACTTTTACAGGTAGCTTCCCTACCCAAATGGCAATGTCTTTCCACTCATCAGTAGCCCAGATTGGTTTTCCCCTACGTTGCCAGTTAGCCTTTATCCATCTTTCCAGCCAACCCCACAGAGCATTGGCTACCATCCATGAATCAGTGTAAAGGTAAAGCTTTGGCCACTTCTCTCTTTCAGCAATGTCCAGGGCCAGCTGAACGGCTTTGAGTTCAGCAAGTTGACTTGATCCACCTTCTCCTTCAGTAGCTTGTGCAACCTGTCGTGTGGGGCTCCATACGGCTGCTTTCCACTTCCGGTTCATCCCCACGATGCGACAGGAACTGTCAGTGAAAAGAGCGTAACGAGTTTCATCTGCTGGCAGTTGGTTGTATGGCGGGGCTTCATCAGCCCGGGTCACTTGTTCTTGCTCCTCTTCATCGGCAAGACCAAAATTTTCACCTTCTGGCCAGTTTGTAATTATTTCCAAAATCCCAGGGCGATTTGGGTTTCTGATACAGGCACGCTGTGTGATGAGGGCAATCCACTTGCTCCATGTGGCATCGGTGGCGTGGTGGGTAGAGGGGACCTTCCCTTTAAACATCCACCCCAGCACTGGTAGTCGGGGTGCCAGGAGGAGCTGTGCTTCTGTGCCAATCACTTCTGAGGCAGCTTGAACTCCTTCATAAGCAGCCAAGGTCTCCTTCTCTGTTGGGGTGTAGTTGGCTTCAGACCCTCTGTAACTTCGGCTCCAGAATCCCAGAGGTCGGCCTCGGGTCTCACCAGGTACCTTCTGCCAAAGGCTCCAGGACAAGCCCTTGTTCCCGGCTGCAGAGTAGAGCACATTCTTCACCTCTGGTCCCGTCCTGACTGGGCCGAGGGCTACAGCATGAGCGATCTCCTGCTTGATCTGGGCAAAGGCTTGCTGCTGCTCAGGGCCCCAGTGGAATTCGTTCTTCTTCCGGGTGACCAGGTAGAGAGGGCTGATGATCTGGCTGTACTCAGGAATGTGCATTCTCCAAAAGCCTATGGCACCTAGGAAAGCTTGTGTTTCCTTCTTGTTGGTTGGTGGAGACATCGCGGTGATCTTATTGATGACCTCAGTGGGGATTTGGCGCCGCCCGTCTTGCCACTTTACTCCCAGGAACTGGATCTCTCGGGCAGGACCTTTGACTTTGCTCCTCTTGATGGCAAAACCGGCTCCCAGCAGAATCTGGATGATCTTCTCTCCTTTCTCAAATACTTCCATTGCCGTGTTCCCCCACACAATGATGTCATCAATGTATTGCAGATGTTCTGGAGCTTCACCCTTTTCCAGTGCAGCCTGGATCAGTCCATGGCAGATGGTGGGGCTGTGTTTCCACCCCTGGGGCAGTCGGTTCCAGGTGTACTGCACGCCCCTCCAGGTGAAAGCAAACTGAGGCCTGCACTCTGCTGCCAGAGGAATGGAGAAAAATGCATTGGCAATGTCAATGGTGGCGTACCACTTTGCTGCCTTGGACTCCAGCTCGTACTGGAGTTCCAGCATGTCCGGCACGGCAGCGCTCAGCGGTGGAGTCACTTCATTCAATGCACCATAGTCCACAGTCAATCTCCATTCTCCGTCAGACTTGCGCACAGGCCAGATGGGGCTGGTGAAGGGTGAGTGGGTTTTGCTGACCACCCCTTGGCCCTCCAGCTCACGGATCATCTTGTGGATGGGGATCACGGCATCTCGATTTGTCCTGTACTGCCTGTGGTGCACTGTCGAGGTGGCAATTGGCACTTGCTGCTCCTTCACCTTCAGGAGTCCCACTACAGATGGGTTCTCTGACAGTCCAAGCAAGGTGTTCAATTGCTTAATGTTTTCCGCCTCTACAGCAGCTATTCCAAAAGCCCACCTGAGTCCCTTTGGGTCTTTGGAATAGCCATTCCTGAGGAAGTCTATGCCTAGAATACACGGTGCCTCTGGGCCAGTCACAATTGGATGCTTCTGCCACTCTTTCCCAGTCAGGCTCACCTCAGCCTCCAGCAAAGTCAATTCCTGTGATCCCCCTGTCACCCCAGCAATAGAAACAGGCTCCTCCCCCACATGTTCTGATGGTATTAGGGTGACCTGTGAACCAGTGTCAACTAATGCCCTATGTTTTTGTGGCTCTGATGTGCCAGGCCATGGGATCCACACCGTCCAAAAGACCCGGTTTTCCCGTGCCTCTCCCTGGCTAGAGGCAGGGCCCCTCTAGCACTGGTTATTATTTCCTTCCTGGGCATACATGTTGGAGGTTCCCTCAAGGGGATCTGACAAATCATCCTTCCTTTTGTAATACCCTGCATCTTGGTTATGGGAAGTTGAGGCTACCTTCACTTTAGTGGAGCTCCTTTGGTTAGTGTTTCCCTCCCTGAGTTGACGCACCCGCGCTGCCAGGGCAGAAGTGGGTTTCCGATCCCACCTCCTCATGTCTTCCCCATGGTCACGCAGAAAGAACCACAGGTCAGCTCGTGGGGTGTATCCTCTCTCCCTAGCTGGGGGACGTTGGGCTCTAACTCTGGGATCTGTGACTCGCACTGGTGCTGCATTGACCTTCCTCATCTCCTCCCTCACCCCTCTTATCTCCTCCTTGAACTCTCTGAATTCCCTTACGAATATGTGATCCACACCTGAGTCCTGGGTCAGGGGTCCCAAATTCCTTGCCTCAGTACCATCCAGCTGCACACCTGTACCCATAAGGTCCCAGACCCGCAGTAACCACGTTGTAAAAGCCTCACAGCCCCTTCGTACAACATCTTTACGCAGATTACGGAGACTCTCGTATGACAGGGACTCTGTGACGATCTCAACCTCTGGCTCCCCTGCTGGTTGTGAGGGCCCTGCTTTCTGATCATTATTATCTAGGTGCTTTGTTTTCACCTTAGACTTTCTAGTTTCCACGGGGGCAACTGCTGCTGGCTGTGAGTGCCCTTGCAGTTCAGCTGGAGCCTGGAGAGATGTAACATCTGTGGGTTCCACTGCTGCACCATCAGGTTCTCCCTCTTTAAGGCAGAGGGAGAGTTTCTCAAGAGCTGGGGAAAGGTACTCCTTCAGCATTTGGCCCATCTCCTTCACTAGAAACCCCACCCACTCTGGATGGTTCCTTTCTGAGGTGAGCTCTGGGGCAGAATCAGGCTCAGGGGCAACATCCTTAACCTCTGGGGCAGAATCCTTAGTCTCTGGGGCAGGGGCAGAGTCAGGCTCTGGGACAGAATCCTTAGTCTCTGGGGGAGAATCCTTAGTCTCTGGGGCAGGGTCAGGCTCTGGGGCAGAGTCCTTAGTCTCTGGGGCAGAGCCAGGCTCTGGGGCAGAGCCAGGCTCTGGGGCAGGATCCCTATTCCTTGGGGGACGTATCAGGGTTGTCATCCAAGTCAATCTCCCCTCATCTCGGAATGTTAAATAGAACAGGTTTACAAGGCCTATTAGCAATGTCAGCCACTGTATGATATCATTACTGCTTAGAAGAGATTTGAACCCCTCAAAAGCTGGTGGAGCAAACCCAAAAAACTGTCTAAGGGGTTGGGACAAAATTTTCCCTGGTGCAATATCCTCACAGTATGTACCATTATTAAAGTAGCCCCAAAAACATACAGTTAGAGTGTGATAGCTCCGAATCCATGTGCCCACCTTCCAGAGGAAGTTAAAAATCCATGAATTTCTCACGTTATCAGCCCACAAAAGGAACTGGATAATAGTTACAGCAGCCTGAGTTATAGGACCCATGTTCAAGTAAGGGATTGCAAATGGGAGAGATAAAGCTGTGGCCACATGGAGCCCAAACCACGGTAAGCTGGACAACATGATGCCACCTAACACAAAGCTGAGGTAACTCAAGAACTGTTATTCCTTTTTCACCCTTTTCTCTCAATGCCCTCGGGCCCCACGTTGGGCGCCAAAATCTGTCCTGGTTTGAAGGACAGGTGTTTGCCAAGGAAAGCAGAAGCTTCCCCTTGGACTGAAAGAAAATGTGATTCTTCCGATTATTATAATTTTGGAATTAAGAGAGCTCTCAGGCAAAGATATGGGGGTAGGAATAACAGTTCTTTACTAGTATATCTAACAAGACAAACAAGAACAACAACAGCTATGAAATTACCCACAAACAGAACAGTAACTCAGTCCCAGTGTTTTTTGGCTGCAGGCACCTTTTCCCTGAGCTGCAGTTCCCGGTGCTGGGGGTGGGCGGGTCCCGCAGAGCCGCAGGAGGGCTGGGGGTGGTGGCAGCGCTGTCCCAGGGGGAGAGAGAGATGGAGAGAGCTCTCCGCTCACGGTGTGGGTCCCGGTGATCAGTAGAGTGCTGGATGGTGGTAGTTCACAGCGAGAAGACAGCCGGGCAGGGTCCGATGGTGGTTTCCCGACGCAGGGATGGGGCACAGGCGGCGATCGTCCTTCTCGTCCGAACTCCGCAGGGGAAATGGGCCGAGGCCCAGCCTTCCGCTTCCTCTTCTGGCTGTTTGAATCTCGCTGGGCTTGCTTCTTCCCTCCCGTCCCCTCCCCCTTGTCACCAGGGCCCAGTCAACAGGTATCTTAGCATGACAATGGGGAAAATTCCACAGAGGGAAAAAAAAGAAAGAACTAACCCTCAACATTATGAAATTCATTGTTCATTGAGTGGTGTCTACCATTAGGAGAAGTCTAAATGAACTACACCTGGTTACTACTAAAATCTATTTAATTCAGTGGACCACACATAGCTTTTATGGAAAGGCATCTCAACCCTGTATGGCAAGTCAGAATATACAAACTGCAGATTCACTGCTTCCCTTCCATCAACTGGCAAAACATGTTAACCCATCTTAATTCTGTTTTGTTCCCTTCTATGACTTCATAAAAAAACTACTTCTACCTTTATCACTATGCTGTGATTACTGGCTGACTCTCATATGTTGAGCAATCGTGCTTTACAACTTTGTTATATGTGAAAGTTGCTATTTCTTATTCATATGATTTCTGTTTAGATTTCTGAAATGTGCGTATCAAGCTCCTAAAGCCAGACTTCTAAAAATATGTATGTAATACATTCCTTAAACTTCGCATATCTATAAAATAATTTCTTACTGATTGTTAAACTAGCTGTGTATTTCAGTTTCTCTGTTCTCCAATACTACTTTTGCTCACATGCTTTTTTCTATTTCTTAACTTTTTCGATTTTTATTTTCAGGGCCAAATTTTCTTCTCACTGTGTTTAACTGCTTTCAACCTTCATGCCTTTTCTGTTTTTTCCTGGTTAAATAATTTAGTTAGTCTCTTTATTTCAATTTTCCATCTATAAAGTTGGAAAAAATTACATTCTGGATCAGTGAAGACATAATCATGAATTCATTAAATATGAGGACAGTTAAGACCTAGTGGCTATATGAGTACTTATCACTGATTTAAAAATCTGTTTTTCACCAGGAGTTTTTCACCAAGGTAATGTTAAGCCATTTAAGATTCTCACTTATTCTCTAGTTATACTGGAAATAAAGAAAATTTGGCTGGTTTATGGCTCTCACAATGAAAGCGTGAGGATAGTGTAGTCTTGTACCTTTCTAATACTCTTGTAATGAAGCTAGAGAATAATATAAGTATTCTATGACCAAGATGTGGTAGTCATCTTATGCATAAATTCCCAAATTGGATAATGGTCAATGTCCATAATTAATAATGGTGTATTGGGTTTGCATTACCAGGTTTTTGGTAGTGGGGGCTACAGGGATTACTCTTGTGAGAAGCTCCTGGAAGCTTCCTCCATGTTTGGCAGAGCCAAAGCCAGTCAGCTCCAAGATGGACATGCCACTGACCAAGATGGGGCCAATTAGAAATGGGAGTAACATCTCTGCGATAACAGATTTAAGTAGGAAAATAGAAGTTGTTGTGCAGATATAATCACAACCAGAGAAGAACCAAGTAAGAACATGTGAGAGGAACAACTCTGCAGACTCCAAGGTCAGTGCAGAAGGAGGGACAGGAGATGCCCCTGTAGCCTGTGGTGCAGACCATGGTGAAGCAGCTGCAGCCCATGGAGGATCACAGGGATGCAGAGATCCACCTGAAGCCTGTGGAGGAGACCCACAGCTGAGCAGGTGGATGCCTGGCAGAGGCTGTAACCCCTGGGAGGCCTGTGCTGGAGCAGGCTCCTGGCAGGGACCTGCAGACCTGGAGAGAAAGGAGCCCACACCAGAGCAGATTTCCTGGTAGGACTTGTGATCCCATGGGGGCCCGTGCTGGAGCAGCCTGTCCTTGAAGGACTGCACCCTGTGGAAGAGTGACCCACATTGCAGCAGTTGGTGCAGGACTGCTGCCCATGATGGACTCACATTGGAGAAGTTCATGGAGAACTGTCTCCCATGGGAGGGACCCCATGGAGCAGGGGAAGGACTCCCCTTCCTGAGCAGTGAGAGAAACAACATGTGATGAACAGACCATAACCCCCATTCCCTGTCTCCATGTGCTGCCAGGGGGAAGGAGATAGAGCTGCGAAGGAGGGAGGAGTGGATAAGTTGTGTTTTAGGGTCTTATTTTGCTTCTAATTATCCTGCTCTGGTTTTGTTAGTAATAAATTGAGTTAATATCTCTAATTCAAGTCTGTTTTGCCCATGATGGTATTTCATGAGTAGTCTCTATCCCTGTCTCAATCCATGTTGTATTTTGTTGTATTTTCTTTTTTGTATTTTCTTTTTTTCTTTTATTTTTCTTTTTTTAATTTTCTTTTTGTTGTTGTTGTATTTTCTTTTTTGTATTTTCTGTCCCCATCCATTCACAGGGGAGAATGAGAGAGAGACTTTGGTGGGTGTCTGGCAGGCAGACAGGGTTAATCCATGACAGTGCTTTTGGTGCCATGACTTGCATTTGAATCGAGGTTGCTGTCACCACAAGAACCAGATGCAAAGTGAAGATGGTCACATAATTGCTTTATACTTGACTGATTGCTAATTTCAGCAATCAGGGTTGATTTCCTGTGAGGCCAGAAACTGAGAACACTGTTTTCAGTGAAGTTATTCCCTGATATCTCCCTTGCATGTGTGATCAGACTGTCCTAGCTATGGCTGGGGAAATCCAAAACAAGTTCTCTGAACTTGGTCATTACACAGCTGTAAACAGAGTACAGAGTTTGACTTCATTTCTTTGACTAACAGGAGAAGTAGCCACCATTCTGAGGAAATAAACCCCTAAATACTTCCTTGTAGGTCTTTCAACAAGACTTTTACACTCTTGATGAATTTCCTTATGTGTCCCTAGAGGCCACTAAAAAATTATTTTAAACGTTTTATACTGTAATATTGTGCAATGCCAAAACTCCTTTTTGCATTTATCGTCTGTTGTTATTGCTACACCCCTCTGAGGTGGCCAGTAGTGGGTTACAAACTGTTTTATATTGTATTCTAAATCATGCAGCCTTTGGTCTTGCAGATCATTTCTATTGGTTTATATATTTCCATCTAAAGGGCTAATTTTCCTTTTGATTTGCAATTAGAAATTGGAAAGCCAATAGAACCTCAAAACCAGCACACATTTGGGTTCAGGCTGCTTGGCATTTGTTCATCCTATGTAGCTAACCAAAGAAAGCCAATCCAGACATAGTATTCTGCCATTAAGTCCTGGCAGCCAGAATGGCATTAGAAAGAAACTTAGACATATTCCTTGTTGTATATGTAAGATCAGCTGTAGGCTTATTTTAACTTTTGGCTCTGGTTCAGGCCATTGTAATCAATATCTGTCTTGGATCAAGATTTGCTATGATTTTTTTTATGCTATGTTTTTTTTTATATTGTCTGCATAATAAAAGATCTCAAATATAGAGAAATTCAGACTGAGGATACATTTAAAAGGAACTGTGGTTTCATTTATACCCAGCAATATTAGCTTTTTCAGTTCATTGCTTTTTTGTAATATTTGAAAACAAGGCCTATTTAAGAGTCAATCAGACTTGGGTCACAAAATCTAAACTTCAAATAGAAATTTAAAACAGCTGTGCTTGAAATATTGAAGACAATTCAATGTATCCAAATGAGCTGTGAAACAGCTTTTTTTGCATTGTAAGACATATCTGCCTTATGTAAGAAAACAATACAGAAAGGCAGCAATTCCTTTCAGTTGTGTGTGGAATCACCAACTATAGCTATGAAATACAGCTCCTGTTAGGTCAGATGTAATGCTGCACTAATACATCTACACTCTATACACCATTAGCTGTATACTGAGCAGAAGTGTTGACTCGTGTTCCATGGAAGTTGGGGATCTGGGATCTATGCAACATGTGTTACAGCTTGATGCAGGTATGACTGAAGACATCTGAACACAGGGACTGGTGCCTTCCAGGAAGCCTACAGTTGTATCCATTATTTCAGCACACGTAAAGTGCGAGCATTTTTAGCATTGCAGGAGTTGATTACGTGAACATTTGGTTGTTTAACACCTCAAAGAACATAAATGTCTCATTTTCCAGCGGCCGAGTAATTATTCCTTGGTAAACCTTGTTTAAGCAGTACGGGATAGCACTTGTAGAAAATTGCCTTCACCTTTATAACTCTGTAGTTCTTTAAGCCAGTGTCTTTGCACATTCATATGCACATAATTACATCCATCTGCTATAATGAGATCAAAGAATGTTTGTTTTAACTGTTAATCCAAAATGAAGTCAATAGTTGCACCAGCTTGTCACTTAACCACTCGAGATCATTCTTTGATTCTACTCCCATCAGCCAAAGATTATATTTGGAATTAATTACATTTTTAGATTTTTTAAAATCACAGCTGTAATTGCATCTCAACCCATTCAGCTTGAATACAAATGCTGCATTTGTGTTTTTTTTCCCTGTTGTTTAAAAATCAACATTGCCTTATAACTGACAAATAGTAAATAACATCCTTTTATTTTCCAAATTTCATCCTGAATCAGCAGATGTTTCTGAGTAACGATTACTCAACTGAGTGGTCTTAGTCAAGTAGCTAAAAAAGCACTTAGAATGAATGAAGTTTGGTAATAGAAACATTTCCACTGTGATCGTGGTATGTGTTATAGGAAAACAGCTTGTAGTGATTTGGTCCCATTTTAAGTCAAGAGGACAAATAATTTTGTCCAAATACATAAGAAACAAGTCAGTACAGAAAGACTCCAGAGGATGATCCAGCTCCACTCCTTCCAGTAGTATCCCAAGCTAGAAAGACGATGCTGTGTTCTGATGGACCCTGACAGCTGGAAGCACACTGCATTAAGCTCGGTGGTGGTCCAGCCTCTCTGCCCTTGCTTACACGCATAGTCCTCGGTCAAGAACTAAGTTTTGAACTTGCCAGAATCAACTTTGGTGCATTTATGGGCTCAGCAAGAGTTCTTATATTTGCTGGCTTGCCTAATGCACGGTTATTAGAAGATATGTGAAATTTCATATATGCACATCAGAATTTTAAAACATGGATATTCATATACATGGATTTTCATACACATTTCCAGTCATGTTATAACTTGTGGAATTTTTACAAATTGTATTCATCCCTTTCAATTCTTGGTAGTGGTTTTATCAATTAGGGCTTATGACATCTTTGAGAAAAGGAAGATACAGCTCAGTGGTTTCAAAGGAATTATTAAGTTATGCTAAACTTTGGACAATGTGCGCTCCTTCTCGAAAAGAAAAGAGAGAAGGGAGTAATGGTGGTCTTCGGGAGAGGTCAAATGAGGACATTCGCTGGAGGGCTCGGCGCGCCATCTCTTGGAGGCGGCTGGAAGAGCCAGGACGGGTGTTAGTCTGTGCGAGGAATGCTGCTGTCGGAAAGGTCCGCTGCCCCTATCACTGCCATTGCGAAGATTGTCAAAAATATAATTATCGAACGGACTGCAGGAGTTTTCCACGAGCCAAAAGTTACTACCGGCGATTTTTGGGCAATTTTATAGCTCCTGGAAAGTAGTCATCTCACGAACGTCAGCACCGTGATTTGGACACTCACGGTAAATCACTTCATCTCCTCAGTGGCATAATCCCGTAGCAGGAATCCCCACGTTGTCTCCCATAGTAAGGAAGAGACCGGAAAATATCTGAGGTACTAACCGTGTTTTAGGAGACTCTCAGCCCGTTACAGGTAGAAATAGTAGCTGGCGCTACGAGCATGTGTTGAAGGATCCCCTTTGTTATTTCCTGCCATGTGTGCCCATAATCACCTGCCATCCCTGTGCAAGTCGGGCATTCCCTTGCTGTGCTCTTCTCTTTGTTTTTGCGAGGGAGTTCATCGGGGGCTGTTCGAAGACTTTTGTTGGCGCAGGGCGCGAGCGCTGTCTGTGTCTGGGCCAGGGCCAGGGCCAGGGCCAGGGCCAGGACCAGGGCCAGGGCCAGGGCCAGGGCCAGGGCCAGGGCCAGGGCCAGGGCCAGGGCCAGGGCCAGGCGGCCCCGGCCAGCAGCGGCCCCGGCGAGCGACCCCACCCTGGGCAGCAGCCCGGCCGCAACCTGTTACTTTAAGGGCGGTCGGGGCGGGGAGGGGGCGGGGCCTCGCGGAGGAGCTTGCTCGCCATTGGCTGTCGCGCCGGGCCGGCACCGCCCCCGGGACATAGTACTGTATCCCTCGCTCGGTGTCAGCCAGGCGCGTGGCGCGCATGCGTGGCGGGCGCTGCGCTGGCCGGCGGGGTTGGGGCGAGCGCTGGGGCTGCCGCGGGCGGGGAGCGGGAGCGCGGGGAGCCGGAGCCACGAGCCAGAGCCGGCGGCCGCCGCCGCCGCAGCCGGCCAGAGCAGAAAAACAGAGCATGCCTGCCGCCCGCTCGCCGCTTCTCTGCGCGCCCGCCATCTCCTCCACGTCCTCATGAATTAGGGCTGCGCGGTGGGGGTGGGGGACGGCAACGAGCGCCCCGGCGGAACCGGCGCCCCAGGCATGGCCGGCTCGGTGAGTGAGTAGCGCGGGTCTCCACCGGCCGGCGCCGCTGGGAAGGGGCTGGCGTGACCGGGAATTTCTCCTCGCGTGCGGCTTTCCTTGCCTCCCGCTGCTGGCGGCGGCGGCGCGGCGCGCGCACGCAGTTGGAGGGAGCCGTGGTCCTGCCGCCGCAGCGCGGGCAGCGGGCGCGGAGGCGCCCGGGGCAGGACGGAGCGTCCCTGACAGCGGGCCCGGCGTCGCCTCCCCGCGCTCTCCCGGTGACACCGAGAGCTGTCCTACGCCCTCGCCCGTGGGGCCGTTTTTCGGTTGTTGCAGCGGTGCCTCGCTGGTTTGGCCAGCTCTCCCCCCACCAAATCCTTTCTGCCGTGTTTATGGCACGGTTGTGTCCGTGTGTCCCCGGACTGCCCGCGATGGGTCCGGCTCCCCGCCGGCCGCCAGTCCCGCGTGCGCTTGTTGGGGCGCTCACCGGCTGCTCCCCGCCTTTCCCCCGCAGTGTGCCGTCCAGGTGAAGCTGGAGCTGGGACACCGAGCCCAGGTCAGGAAGAAACCCACCGTGGAGGGCTTCACCCACGACTGGATGGTGTTTGTCAGAGGGCCTGAGCACAGCAACATTCAGCACTTTGTGGAGAAAGTCATCTTTCACCTGCACGAGAGCTTCCCCAGGCCGAAAAGAGGTACTGGGGTCTCCCCTGGGATGAACGCTTGGAGGCGGCCCGGAGCGGGCGCGGGCGGTGGGTCTGTGCCCGTCTCGGTGGAGAACAAAAGCGGCCGGCAGTGCGGCGGTGGGCTGCTGGGATCTCTCCCGCCGCTCGGAGGGCTGCCCGGGCTCGGGAGGAGCTCCTCTCTGCCCCTTCGCGCACTTGCTGCCGCCGGGATGCCCACTCGCTGGTCGCAGAGCTTGGTCCAGCCGTGGGTCTGGGTCCCGACTCCTTCTGGTCTCTCGGTGGTGGGTGGCATGGAGTTAGTTTCTGTCTCAGCGTAGGTTCTTACTGGCGATTTTTGCCCACGTGTTACTTTCCTCTGGCTGGTGTTTTCTCCCGATGTCCTGTATGAGTGGAGTAGGGATGCCTGTGTATGTGCTACTGTTCCGATTTTGGTACTTGTGTTTGGATTCCTTTAAGGCCCTGCCTGTTTATCTCCTGGGCTTCATCTTTCCGAGAGTACATAAAGTAGTCTCAAAAGGTGTGAATGTGTGGTGCATTTGTACCCCTGCAAATATGGCTGAGAGGCATGTAAGAATCCTTTTGTTTTCAGGTCTGTTTCCTGAGCCTTTGCTTGTCTTGATTTTTGTAGTGGGATTGGCTGAGGTAACAGTACAAATAAAAGAAGTGAGCAGGTTTGTTTACCTATACAGACACAATACTTAGGAGTTATCTTTCATTTGATCTGTAATCTTTATTGGCATCTTTCTTTGGTACTTCTCCAGTTCCTTAGAGCAGCATCATCTAAATCCTGTCTGCTTGGAGCTAAGGGGGTGATAAATTGAATGTCCACGGAGCAAAAGACAGGAAAATTTTGAGTGTTGAGATAAAAAAAACTTTGTGGTAGGGTAAAAAACATGTAGTTTGGTTTAATGTTTCTCAGCTGGAAAATACCAAGCTGTAACTTTTATGTCAATGTCTGTATTTTCTCTAGAATGCTTTCCTTCCCTTAAGCATCGGAGTGTAAGAATTTCAGTATTTCAGCTCTACAGTTTATCCTCTGAAGTACAGGCTGTTAATTCCCTTTTATTTTCGCACAATCAGTATATCTTTTGGATCTATTTAAATCTGTGCAGTACTACACAAACAATTTTCAGTGAATTGTATGAAATACTGCCGTATTACTGTTGAATTAAATTGCCCACCTTGTCCTACCAAGTCTTCCTCTTGCTTTATTCTATTTCTTGTACAAAAAACATGACTTTAAGTCAATATAAATAGTTTGGCAGAAAAACTCCTGAGGTTTAAGTAGCCTAAATAGCTGAGATAGTATTATTCCTATTCAGTGAATTAGATGACATATTGTATGAAATGAGTAGTAGAAAGTGTGCTTAATACTTAAAGCCTGGTCTGCATAGGTGTTGTTGGTGGTCTTCTCTGCTTTTATTATCTCTGCTATATTTATTTACTTGCTGTTTGGCCTCTGGGAACATGATTCTGCTGCCCAAATGTGGTTGCTAGGTGTGATGTGGGGCTTGCTAATAAAAATATAGTTCAGGACTTTTGCAAGTGAGGGATACATCATTTGCTATTTGCTTTGTGTCTCCAGCTGCTGAATTCAGTTATACGGCCATTTAAGTAATTGTTTTAAAGTTTTTAATTTTTTTGGTGTTTTGTTTGTATGCATAATTTTCATCATGTGGCAACTGCTGGGAAGGATGCCCTCTTATATAGCCTGGAAGGGAGAGGACTTGTTGTACAGTTCTTGTACCTGCCTTCGATTGTAGGAGAGCTCTGCAGCCACTCTCAGATTATCAACAGATTACAACTTGGATGGCAGGCACTCCATTCTCTTCTGGGCTTTGCTTGGCCTCCTGAAACTATTGATGCTGAAGAAATTTCAGGTGCTTGAAATCACACTAGGGGAATGATCCATGTATGAATTACCTAGAATGTTTTCTGCTGTTGTAAACCATTTTAAAGGGTGTGCACCTTGTAAATGGGAGCAGTTATCTTTCTAATTTTGAAGCACTGTTAAAATTTTTGACATAAGTATTCTAAGGTGTTTTTTTGGTCTCTGTAAATCAATGCTACTGGTTTTGTTTGGTACCTCAAGTGTTGCATATTTAATAGGAATGATGTGCATGTTTGATGTGCTAGTCCAACTACCTGTTTTCCATCACTTTGTCTGCAGTTATATGTTTTATTCTTTTAGCACAGGATAGGTTACTACTTGGACATAACCTGGTAATTTCACAAACTTTTCTTGAGCCACGGGTTTAGCATGCTGAAATTAGGTGTGTAATATTAATCAAAAGCAAGTACTAGTATACCAGCTAGCCATAATATCATCTAGTTATCTGATAAGTGTTCTTTTTATCTCTGCATTCATGATAAGACTGGCTGTTCCAAGTTGTATGCCTGCTAGTAAAAATATTATTTCATTAGGTCTATCTGTAAAGCTTATGGATCAATCTGAAAATAATAAACTAACTAGCTAAGATAGGTATTATTAAATCATAAAGTACTTCTGTTGCTATATAACTTTTTATTAGGGGCACAGTAATTCCCGCTACTGAGGAGGCAAGGGAGATAAATTATTGCCAGGTCATTTGCTTTGCAAATTTATGAGAATGGCTGGATAAACTGTCAGTTTGCCAGCTACAACTATGGCTCTGCTTATCTGTTTATGCTAGAAATTTTTGGAAATACTAGATGTTGGCAGTGAGTTTGCAAAGGTGTGTCCAAGTGTTTGTTCTGCTAATAGTTGCTATAGAGCAAGCAGGGTCCTGTACCCCAAAGCTGCATTTGTTTTAAGGTGGCAGCACTCCTGAGTGGTGTTCAGTCGCTGGAGTGCAGAGCAGGTTGGTTTGTGTGTGTTGGCATGATGGATAGGTGATGGTAACTAACAGGGGACAAAGTGTAGATAAGTTTGAGTGACCTAATAAAATAGCATTCTTCATCTTTCATCCTGTCTCACCTTAAAATCCTGACCTTGGCCGTGGTTTTATTGCTTTCTGTTTGCCTTATGGTGACTGAGCGCCTAAGTTTATCCTTGCATAGTGGAGCATACAGGAGTGTGCAGTGATTTATCTTTTTTACTTCATCCCATTCAATGGCCTGCTCCTGCTGTCTGATGTCCATGAGTAGTTTCATGGGGGGTGGGAACAGGACTGCTAGTCACTTTAGAGAGAGTGGAGTCATGCCCAGATTCAATTTTGAGTAGTATTTGCAAGACAAAAGCTTGCTTGGATCATCATGCAGTCATAAATCCTGCTGTTTGCAAATCTTGTCTGCTGATGTAAATTGGTTGAGAGAAGATATGGATAATTTAAAAGATTCTACCTTTATTTCAAAGCATGTGCTTCTTATCATTCATCCTTAATGTGAATAAAATACTTCTGTGTGTAGAAGTGAAGCATTTTAAAGCATGTCTGTGAAACAAGGTGTGTCACCAGATTGTGGTTAGTTTTGATCCACTGCTATACTGCCTCCAAAAGAGGAGCTGTAGTTCTTGCATCATAATACGGCTCATTAATTGGATGCTAGGCAATGTAAAAATATTTTATTCTTGCCCGGCAAATGCTGATGCTCTTCAACAGTTGCCTGACTTACCTTTTCTCTTACAGTATTTCAGTTGGATAAAGAAATGTATATTTTTGTGTTTTGATGACTTATAAGCACACCTCAAAAATGGCATTGGAGCTAGTGTGTTCCAAGTGGTCAAATTTCTGTTAATCAGTGGTACATTTTGACAAACTAAATTTTTCCTATTAAAAAAGAAAGGTGGGCTGTATTTCAGTGCTAATACCTTAGTCAATGTGAAAATGTTGGTCACTGGAATGTTGTAAATATAAAAGTGGGAAATGTTGCTTTTCTCTGTGGAGCTGAGAACAGTGCTGTTTAGTGCATCTCGTAGCTCGATAAATTTTACGATGGTAGGCAAAGTGGTGGAAGTAGAGCTTCTTGGTATTCTAGTACAGGAGCGACAAACTGCAGTTGTCTCCTGGAAAGTTCACATTTCCAACATTGGTTGTTTTCATTAAGGTTGTCTGTTGGTGCAGAATTAAATTATAGTGAATCACAACAGTTTGAGGTATATTTAGTTACTGTAAAAGATGCCTTTTGCTGTTCTTGTTTAATTATTTTTCCTTTTAATGATTTTTAGCTGTAAAAAAAACCCAGCTTTATGTGCTCTGTTTAAGGTCAATGGGAGTCTTAACTCTATTAGTTTTAGTGAACTGAGTGGTATGAGGATGGGGACCTATAAGAGGATTCTTCCCAGATGATTAAAGTTTTCATTTCAGACTAGCTAGTGCAGGCAGACCATCAAGATTACTAAACAGGCATATGCTGTGTATTTTATAGAATATTTAGCTACACTTGTAAGAACTTAGATCAGTTTTATGTATGTTTTATTTGCTTTTTTCAATATTAAATTTGCCTGAGCCTAACTATCAAAGTGTGATAGGCAAATAGGAACTTCTTTTTCATTAATCTAACAGATACAGGTTTGATGCTTCATCTTTTAGGGCAGTTATTGCTTTTAATTGCAGAATGGTTGCATGAAATGACTGGTACCTAGTGAAGATTTGTTTACCAAGAAACTCTTAAGACTTGTATTTGCTGCTACTGAATTTGAAGGTGAATGGCTTCAAGATTACACATGTGGTTTTAGGTGCACTTTCTAATTCAGATGGATGCGAATTAAAAAGGCATTTCACAGACTTAAAAGGAAGTGTGAAAAGTTTCAATATAGGGAAGTTATTACGTTTTATATTTGCATGAGTGATATCAATAAATAATTGGTGGTTTTGATTTTACGATACTATGTGTGCAGGAAACCTGGTTTCTAATTTCCCCGTGTTGATATGACTCGAAAAGTAATTACATTCAAAGCCAATGTTTAGGCTTTATTTAGAAGTAAACGGTGTGAAAAAACTGGGAAATAATAGGGGCTGCATCCTCCAGTGCCTAAAACTTTTCTAATCTATTGGCACAGGTTTTTTTATGTGGTTTAGTTGTGTGATCTATGTATTCAATGTGTGCTTATTTTAATTTTCCTGTCTGAGAGAGATGCTACTCCTACTTTCATTTCTTCTCCCTATAAGCATGTTTCTGCAGGACCAATTGTCAATGTAAATGTTCTTTACATTATTTATTTGTAAATAATGTGGAAATTTGTACAGCCGTTAGTTGCTGAAATTTTTTTTTTAACTTTAGGAAACTCTAGTTCCTTCTTACTAAAGCTATAATGTTAATATTTGCTGATTGTAGAATCTCTTCTAGATTTTAGATGGCTGGAAGTATAGTTTCAGGGCTGTCCTAGAAAAGGTTTTTGGATAGCTGTGGAATAGTACTTATTTGAAGTAGAGGAAAACTGATTACTCAGTGTAAGATCAACTCTATAACTTTTTTTAGTAAGATGAGGGAGAAGATACCTCTGTTAAAACTGGAGTTGTTTTCATTTTCTTAAATAAATTTAACTAGCTATGTTGTTCAGTAATTGTTGTAACTCCAGTTACATCTGTACGGTTTTTATCCTTAGAAAGATAAATTGTATCATAAATGTTTAAACCATGTGTTATTTACGATTACATAGTTAGGCAATAAGAACTGCAGGCATAATTATGTCTTAAGATTTAGTAAGTTATAAAGTGTTGGACATAGATCTATTACTTTTTTTTGTGGTACTGTTTAAGTATGAAGACTGTTCTTGTAACAATGCTGTTCAGTATGGTTAGGATTGTTCTTTTTTGTGTGTTTTATATTGTTTTGGGGCTTTTTATAATTTTTATTCAGGATTTGGGGAGAAGTATTGAAGAGGATTAATCTGTCCTTTGTTCTGGTAGAATCTATAATAAAGACAACTTGATACATTCAGGTGGCAACCTAAATGTAAAGCTTGTTGATGATGCTTGCAATAGCTGGGGAAAACATGATTAATTTATAAATATTTAATCCAGAATTAAGTCTATCAGCTGCTGAAGTTTGACTACATGAATTTTTGTGTGATTCTTGTGATAAATACCCGCAATTTCAAACCAGCAGAAATTAATTCATAGGCAACCATCCTCTTCCCTTCCTGGCAGTGATTGGTAGACATATATGAAGATAAAAGAACAGTCAAATTCTAACACTATGTTTGCATGAAAACCAAGATTTCTCATCTTGTCATAAAACACTTAGCTTGTAATTCAAGATGTTTGCTTTTTGTGTGATTTTTTTTTTTTTCCTTTTGATGTGCCTTTTAGTATATAAAGGGCTGGAAGAACAGTCTACTGTATAAGATATTTGTATGCTTACTTAAATATCTGTGTGGGAATTTATTTTAATATTATATCTATTTATATATGTTGTCAGAGGTCTTTTCAGTATCTTTGGCTAAATTCTCTCCCTTGCTTGCTGGTTATGGTCTGTATGTATTTGGCACTGCTAATCCGGTGCCAAACTTGTGCACTGTCTCTGGCTTTTAGATGAGTACAGGTTTGTTTCTTTGAGCTCCCTGGATGAGCCCAATGGGTCTGTATGAGTTTGATTTTAGAATTTGTGCATGCTGTGGTAACAGATGTTTTGACAGCTATAACATCATCTAAAAGATAGATCAAATGTAATTTCTTTTAAATGCAATTCAGATGTACTCTGAGCTGCTGATGCGTACAAATTACCATTGTATGACTGCAGTTACTTGTCCATAATTCTATGTAAAAAACCGTATGTAATTCTATGTAAAAAAAATCATGTATATGATTATACACAATAGGATGTATGTATTTTCACAGGCCATATTGGTCATAAAGGTAGATACCAGCATAGTTTTTTTCTATTTTCAAATGGTTATGATGACAAACTGACACATAGAAAAGCAAAACAAGAGCAGAACTGAATGAGCAGTGTCAGGTGGATTGATTCTGCTGATGACTCCTATGATATATTGTGGTTTGCAGTAAGTCTAAATTTACTATTTGCAGCTGCTGTGCTAAAGCTTGTGCAGAAGAATTTTACCCAATTCAGTGGGACACTAATTGTTCTAGATAGAAGTCATGTGAATATAACATACACCTTGAAACAGGGGTTTACAGACAAGGTGTAGGCTTATAGGGAAATTGAGGACTGTGTGTCCTTAGAGGAAGACAATATTTTACCTTTTGTGTGCAAATGCTAAAGGATAAGTAATCCAGGAAGGAAAAATGTGGAGATTTGGTGCAAAAAGAACTACTTGACATTGTGGGCTAGAGGCCAGCAATCATGTTATTTTCCATCATCTGTGTGGAAAAATGGCTGGTCCAAAAATATTGGCAAAGCAACTCAAAGCAACTTTTCTTGTAATGATTTTTTCTTGAGGAATTTTGATTGATTGGTATTAAATGGATAAGTGGAATTTTAATTCCTGTTGTCCTACATCAGGCTCTATAATAAAAATATGCACATTTCATTTTGCACAATGTAAATTCCAAGTGAGTATTTTATTGAAGAACTTGGTAAAAGTAATTTACATAATGGGTGTTTGTGTCATCACAGCACTGGCACCATGTTTTACTAAGAAGGAGGAGAGGGCAGGTTGAACCTGAAATCTTGTGTGCTCTGTGAACATGGAGATGCACAGACCTGGTGTAATATTCCAGGGCAGGTGTTTTTGGCTAGGATGATGCTGGGTGATTTTTTTTTTATTATTGTAATGTGTTTTTTCTTTTGTTTTTGTTTTGTTAGTTTTCTTCTTGTCTTGCCTTCTTTCAGTTCACTGTAATTCTGGATACTCTTGGTGTCTTGAAATGACTTAGTGTAGCTACAAGGAAAAGCAAAACTATATGAAAGAGTAAAGTATATTGAAATTGTATAGTCTCCAACATATTTTTGTGAAAAGGCCTTAGTGGATATTGCTTTAAAATAGTGCTGACAAAGTGTTTCTTTAAGTATCACTACACATAAAAGCTGAAAAGCTTTCACATTTATAAGAGTTGTGCACCCTTGCAATATTTTTTTTTTGAGATGGTGTTGTGTTTTGCCTGTGTGGCATAAGCTTTTTCTATGAGAAGGAAATGGACATTAACAAGCGGAATAGTAAGATGACTTCTTTTCAGCCAGATCAAACGCCAAGCCCTTTGCACCCAGTATCCGGCTGCTGCCTTTCACTAGGGGAATGCTTAGTAAGTGGAGGTGCTGCAGGGAGTCTGTGTCCTGTGCACAGAGTGTGCTTGCTTGCCCCATCTGTGTCTGGCAGGGCTTGGGGGTTTAGTTTTGCTGAGCTCTGGCCCAACAGGCGCTGCATTCCAGAGCCTGGCTCCTTTGCAGCACAGGCAGCACACAAGGGAGTGACCCAAAGGACAGGCTGACAGGGAGACAGAGCTGGGGATCTACTGCCAGTGGGTAACTCTGCAGGGGAACCCCTCTGGAGTTTTTAAGATATGGGGAGGAAGGCTGCGGAATGGTTTTGTTGCGTGTGAAGACTGAATGTGTGAAGTGTTTATGTAGATGGTTCCCTAAAGCAGCTGATGAGTGGATATAAGTGCAGTTGAACTAGTTTTGGGCAAAGTTAGTTAACTATAAAAAAAGTTCCCAACAGGTAAATATCAGATACATGAAAATAATGAGCTGTGTATTAGCATGAGGAATAGGGAGGAATAAAGAGATAAGAAACATACTTAGAAAGCATATATATTTTTTGAGAGTTAAAAAACCCCAAAAGGTGTGTTTTGTAAATGTATTGCTTTTAGTCTTTCCTTTAGAGGCTGCCAAAGAAATCTTTGCTGTACAAAAATCAGAAAATGCTGTTCTTGAAAATTCCTCTGTAGTATGTGAAGGTTCCTAGTTTGTTTTGTTGTTGCTACTGTTAAGATTAGGTCTCTTACAGCTGCAAGGTCTGGTCCTGTCTGTGATAAAATTTCTGCACTGTTAAGACTAAATCTTTTATGCACTCAAGTTTTTTCCTTGCCTGGCTGTCTGTAATGTGTCTGAAGTGGTTTTAAGTGTATGGCTTCTGTGAGTATTGTAAACTATTCCATTTGTACCTAGTAAATATTCCAAAACAAAAGGTCCCAACTTAAATTTGGTGAGGCTTTTTTTTTTTGGCCTCTTTCAGTTGTGCCACGTTTTAGCTTAATTCTGCAGAATACTGATTACTGTGATGTCCTTTCAGCAAAAAGTATTTTACACATAACCTGTAGTCTAGTCATTATTCATTGCAGTTATGGATTAATAGAAGCGTCAATAAAGCAATGCAGTTGCATTGTCTCTACTATTGAAGAATAGAGATGTATCAGGAAGACTTCTCAGGCTGTAATTTTTTTTTTAATTGGTCTGAATATAAGACTTTTGCTTAAGAAAAAGGCAACCAGAACACAAGCATATGTCCCTATCTTATGGTCTTAAACTCTTCTCTGTGCAAGCAGGGGGAGTTAATAATCCTCCAGTCTCTATAATTACCTAGTATCCTTTCTTGTAAGAATACTGGCTTTTATTATTCGCTGTGTAATTCTTCCCTAGGTAATTCTTTTAGTAAAAGATATTACAGATGACTAAAAATGCTGCAAGGTATTTGTGTATAAATTACTGTGGAGCAGCTCCATCCAAGCTCTTTAAGTGCCTTTGGTAGTTGTGTGCAAATACACGGAAGATCAGCCCTTGAACCTAAAGCGAATAAAGCAGCCTGCTTTATTATCAGTAAAACACTTGTTTGCTTCTGCAGGCGTTGCTGTCCCATCCTAGCGCTGCACTCCTAGTGTGTATTGCCTGGAAGCTAAATAGAAACAAATTTGTTTCTATGAAGCAGATCTACATTAGGTTACTTCCTTGAATTTGTGATATAACAGAGGCAAAGTTAAACAATCGTGGTTGACCTTGCAGGTGCGGAAACAAAAGTTTAGTTGTATTAACTTACTCATCTTGGACTGCAAGGGTATTTCCTTGCATTTTTGTCTTAATTTCTGAACTGAAATTTACATTAGTTGAAATGCTAATAAACTACTTGAAGATTGACATTTTAAGCACACAGTCAAAAGTAGCCTACTGTGTTTCAATGTGGAATATTTAAACTGTGACTTGGGTTTTCTCGTTTGTTTTTTGTGGCTTTTTTTTTTTTCAATTTGTGTTTAGGAGTAGTTTAGATCTGGGAAGTTGTCAATATGTGTATTCTAGACAATGAGAAATTTTACGTTTTGATTTGAGTTCCTTCCTTTATAGTCTGTCCTTAGATCTAGACAATCTAGATCAAACAATATTTTCTTGATAAAAATCCAAGTTAACCTCTGGTTTTTTTAATCAGCATTTGATATGTATGTATTATTTTAGGATATAGAGTTTGCACAGAATCTTGTAAATGTGTTTACATATAGTCTTATAGACTTTGTCTTAACTTTACCAGTAAGTGATTTTGGAACTAATGCAGTGATCAGATCAGTTTGCTTGCCTTGAAATTTCAATCACTTAATCTAAACTCAGAAAATTTCTGGAACATCCTTTTTTACTGAATGGTTTTATTCTAAAATAAAGAAAACTGGCATTTGTATCTAAACACCAAAGGAAATAAATGAATGGTCGTTAAGACTGGCATGCTAGATAAGGCACTGAAGATAAGGTTTCTTCTTCCTGCTCTCCAGAAAGAGTTTTCTCTCATTCATTTTTATGCAGCCTGTTGTACTGTACAATTATATTAATTAATATTATATAACATTAACATTAATATTAACATTAATTAATATTATATAAATAACATTATATAACAATTAATATTACACAGCCAATGTTTAAACCACTTCTGTGGTCATTTTCATGAAACCAGTGTGGAGGTCCAATGATTTAACTGCAGATTAAGGATACATTAAGTGCAAAATGCCTCCAGCAATGACCAGGTATAGGACTGAAAGGGTTTTTGCCATTTTTGTTCCCAAAGTTAAGAATAGTGGACTTCATAAAAATTAGGGGAGATTCTAAATGATCACAAGAAGCATGTTTTTTTCAAAAGTGCCACAAAAGAATGGGAGCTAGGCACCAATCAGGAAAGGCCAAATATTAAAAGTTACCCTCCCTTTTTTTGGTCTTCACTTTATTGACCAAACTATTTGTAAGGGATCACCATGTTGGTTCTTATTCTTAAGAAGATGGATTTAGAATGAAATTGTCTCTTGGTTTTTTTTTTTGTTTGTTTTTTTTTGTTTTTGTTTTTGTTTTTTTTTTTGTGGTTTGGTCATTTTGGATGTTGCTAATTTTCTGCAGCACCTCTAGAACATATGAATTCATTCTGTGAGGAGAAAAAATGTGACATGGGTGCATGTGCCTAATTTATGCAAATTATGTATGTACTCATTTGTACAGCTTTCCAGTAGAGAGTCCATAATTCTGATTTAATATTGACTCTGTGTATTTACATTTATACTGTGCGCCTGTGCACAGTAGGAAATACTAGCAACAAATTTTTAACATTTGACCAAAGAGCAGCAGACACTTAAATAGCAGGGAATTTAAAGATGTCTTGCATTTTTTGTGTCTACACCAATGTGAATTATATTGCTCAAATAGTGTTTTCTTTGGCCGGTATGAAAGTTTCTTTCATATAAAGAAATACAGTAATACATCTTCAATTTGTTCAGTTGAATCTCTTCAAAATTCCATGTTGAGAAGCAAAAATGTAGCTGATTTATTTAAAGGGGTTGTAGAGTTGTCCCCATGCCTTTCTCAGAGATCTTTCATGATTATTAGATTATTATGTTGGTACAGAAAGAACAAGCTTGCCTAGCTTAAATGAGGGGGAGACCATTCCACAATAATAATGATAATGTAAAATCCACTTCTATAAATTGTCAGGTTTGTGTTATTGTTGTGTGTCTGTGTATTTTTAAATTGTTACTGGCAGTATTGGTACCTTAAAGGGAAGGATCATATCTTTGCTTCCTCTGCAGACTTAGGCAGTTTCTGCATTCCCTTTACACATTATTATTTGTCATCTTTTTCTTTGCTTCCACACAAGAAGGGGTGAAAGCTGAATGCTCAAGCAGGAAAATGTACTTCCCAACTTGCAGAAAGTGAATCAGGTGTAGTGTGCCGTATGCCCTCTTTCTCAAGGTGTCTGTATCTTTGCCTTCTGTGAGGCAGTGTTGGTTTAAACTGTTGCTCTATCTTATCTGTGTTTGTTCTAAGTCACTTTCAAACATAATCATCCCAGTGCTAGTATTTTGGTGTTTTCATGTTTGAGCATGTGGGAATTGATATGCCTTCTTTTCCTTCTGTACCTTCTGGAAATTAGATTTTTAGCACTGCCCTAAGATGGCTTTGAAGCCCTACAGGCAAGCTGGAATATCAAAGGACTACAGGAATTCAGCCATAATTGTTTTATGGCTTGCCAGAAATCAGCCCTATTTGTATAGGTAGCATAGAAAATAGCTGTGATTTGACAATTTGGTGCGATTTATATCCACCATAAAAATAATAAAAAAAGTTAAAGGGGTATTTTGGAAGCAGGAACTAAGCTGTAAATGCTAATTGCTTCTCCGTTTTCTCAAAGGAACAAAAAGGAAACAGGGTTTAGAAAGCTTTCTATTGAAGAAAAGTTAAAAAGGACCTTGTCTACTTTGAGGATATTTAATACTGTACTTGCAGTGTGAAATGGCACTATTTTTTTAGATCGTGCCATCCAAAATGTGCATACCAATATGAACTTAGTTACTAGTAAGTCAAAAGGCGAATTCATGCAAGCTTATGCAGCAGTATAGGTAAGTAGTCCAAGTGACCTCACTACCGGGAAACTGGGTTTAGTTTTTCTTCTTTTGTGAGTGTAAGCCTGATGCCCTTGCTGTCTTCTGGAAGTCTTGCTCCAGGTAACTTTTTAATCATGAATGGAAAGTAAAGTGTGCCAACCAAAAATGGTTAGTTTGATACGTTCTTGGTTGCTTGGGGAAGTCTTCTTGGAAGTGTAGGTACTCTTACTTGGAATTGAGGAGTTAGGAAGCACTGGATGCCCATTTGGTTAGGAAGCACTGGATATATCCCACTTGGGTATAGTAAACGTGAAAATATATGTAAGGTTATCCCACAGCCCAGTGTAGGGCAGTGATGTAAGGAAGAACTGTTCTCTGGGTTACCATTCAGTGGCTTGTGGTAAGAGCAAGTGCTGGAAGATAATTTTTTTTTTTTTAGAAAAATGTAGCATTTAAAGAGATGTGACTTGGTGTTAGGAGAACCTAACTGCCATGATTTGGAGAGCTGTTGCTGTGTCTCTGCATGTCTGAAGAGATACGAAACTGCAGGTCACTTGGTAGAGTAATAAAACCAGTAGGTAGCAGATGAAAGTTCCAGTATTTAACAATTATGAGGGCATCAAGGTTGCAAGTGTTGCAACCACTGTTGAGTGTTCAGTTGGCCATAGTCTATACTCTGTTAATGCAGCAGACCATGAAAGGAAAAAAATGATCCAACTTAAAAATGAGAATTTGAGACCCAGAAAAATCAATGACCCAATACAGCAGGCTGAGTGTAGCAGAGGCTAACAGTTCTGTACCTGTACTCATCCTTTTGCTGGTCTGTGTAGGCCTGTAGATGCTGATTTCTTTTGGAACATTAATATTGTTCGAGAAGGAATGAAACTTCTATTTGCTATTGGACTTGATACATTAGCAAGGTTTGGCACTTGCAGTACTGGCCTGCCCTATTAAATCTCAGAGTTCCTGTTAGCTCTTACTCTGAATATATTTGAAAGAGGTTTTTATCTCAAGAATGAATGCCATTCATCGTGCTATGGGTGGCACTCTTGTCACTAAAGACTGTTTTCTTTATTTTGCCTTTGTTTTGTGGTATCTAGAGATGACCAGACGTTTTGATAAGATGAGGGATTTGCCTTAAATTTGTTCCTTCTATATATCTTGGTTTAAAGCTGTTTATTCTTAGTGGCTTTTAACCTCTCTGGTTATACCCTTAGTTGGTTTCCAGCTTTAACATTCATCTGTTAAAGATGGAAGGAACACTTGAAGATTTTTAGGTGTGCTGGTCATATAGACTGTAGGTCTTTTCAATGACTGAATCTTGCTTTTAAGACATAACTGTTTCTTAGTTTGTGGTATTTGAATGTCGTCTCCTGATTTATCTTGCTAGTATTTTGCTAGTAATTTGGCCAGACAAGTATTGCCCATCTTCTAAAGCAAGTGCTTAAGGTTCAATTCTTGGGCTTCTCAGTGAGGTACCAATGTCCTTGCTGGAATGGGCTTGTTTGAAAGTAGCTGGTGGGGATTTGGATTCTGTGAATTTTGTATTGCACTGAATATGCATTGCATTTGCTTTTTTGAAAAGCTTTGCCATAAATGGAAACCATACAGTTGATCCAAGAAGGAGGACAAATACCTGGTGCAAATACTTCTATGCAATGAGGTGTGAGAAATTGCACAACTTAATATTTAGCCTGAACTGAATTGCCATTCAAACTATGTCATTAGAAGATTTGTCACTTCAGGTAACTTGGGTGCAACTTGACAGTGCAGTAGTTTAAACTTTGTGTAGCTTAAGTTGTTTCTCATGTAATTTACACTCTAAATTGTTAGAAAGTCATTCAGTCGTGGAGCACTAACAGGGTAGCAACTTCAGGTGTATCTCAAGAAGCTTTCAAGCTTGTGGCACACTTAACTCAGCTGGCATGTGAAGGGGGACTCTCCAGCCATCTGCTGTGACATCATGGCTATAATGATTTCATTTTCAACAGGTTCCTAGTACAAAATAAGTTTGTGATCTAAATTGTGTTGTTGTGAAACAGAATTAAATTAAAAGTTAATGTAGTTTGTTGTGATTTATGAGCGTCTCTGACCTGTGAGCTAGTCCACAGAAGTGCATCTGCTGTGTAGCTTCACTTTATGTGCTTGTGTGGTCTCATTTGGTTGCAGTTTTCCCCTTGATTATCTTTGTGCAAAGGAACTATACGCAGTCTGTGGTAGGCGAAGTGCCTTTGTGAACTTTTCATTCCACACTGTCCCCATTCTCAGCTTCTAAACTAACAATCATGTGGAGTTTCTGATTATCTTGGTCTCCGTGCACTAGCTGAGGCACCCTGAGGAGTTTATTTTCCGTTTGCTGATATGTGTATCCTGCACTTGTGCATGCATTGTAGTTCTTGGGTAGGAATCTGAAGTGCATCCATTCTTTCTGTGAATGCTAAGAGAGCCTGAGAGACTTTAAAAGGTAATAGGCTATTACAAGAGGTCTTGTTTATACCACTTCTTTGTGCTTGCTACTGCTATGCCCATTATCTCCTGTGTTAAGTTTACTGCAAAAAAAAAAAAACTGAATATGATCCCTTTTAAACATCTATAAAATAAGATCTCTAGTTGTGGAAAGTGGTTTGCAGCTTGTGAGCTCATCTACCAAGCTGAAGTGCATTATGACTAACCTTACTGTGCCGTAGTTAAGGATGAAAATAAGCTGTTCTGGAGTTGTTCAACATGCCACTTAAATACTTTGTTCTCATCTTCCTCTTTCTCAAGGATGGCTGTCCTGGTTTTTAGACAACTGATTTTATTCTCAGAGCTCTTGTAAGTACAATTGGATTCACGCATACAGCAAAAAATTCAGTAGAGTGCATGTGTGACTTTATAGGTGTGGGTGCAACCTGCTGTCAGAATGGATGGCTCATCTTGTTCATTGGAAGCTTGTTGCATAAGATGATTTACTGTGTTAAAACAAAACACATTCTTCAATTCCTTGAATGCATATGTATTGCTTTGATGTTGTGGCTGATGCATTGTGGTCTTGGCTCTGCTTTTGTATAAGACACTTTACTTTATTGTGCAACTTTCAGTGAATTTCATTTACTTAGAAGACCTGCAGACTTTGCATCATGTGTGGGAGTTACAGGAGTCTGCAGTATTAATTTTTAAGATCCAGAGGAAATTGCAAAACTTAGGCAAAACTTTCCACTCTAGCTGAAAACTGGTTATCTGCCAACTAGGAACCATTCAGATCTGTAATAAGAGAAGGGTAATATGAAGCTTTTCTTTTCACTTCAAAAGAAAATAATGTAATATTTTAAAAACTTTTTTTCTTCCATTTTTCCAGTGATACATTTTGTTTTTCTTGAAGTGGCCTGTGATACTCTGTTTACTCAGTGGATAAGGAAGGCCAGAAAAGGGCACTGTCTTAGTATTTTTAGAGTTTGTACATTTCTGAAGAGCAAGAATTCCCTCTTCATTTGAATGCCTGCAAGGTTACCAGTATGAAAGTCATGTGGTACTCTTGGAAACTTCACTGCCCAGCTAAGCAAGGAGTTTTAAAACTTCTGGTCATGCCACCTTCAGGTATCTGTGGTATCCATGTAGCTTGTGTTTATGCTTTTTATGTTCTATGTACATCCTTGAATTTTTTACTCTTGTTTATGTTGGTTTGTTGTTGTGTGAGAGCATTTTAACTGTCTAATTGGTTTCTCAACTGGTAGTCTTAAATCCCCAAATAAATTGATCAGACTACTTCTTGGGTTTGATACTTGCAGGGAAAGAGGGAAATTACCACATAACATCTTTTCTTCTACAATATTTGACAAAAATGAGCAAGCATTTTTTTTACTTTGTCTTCAGACACGATGCCAGAGATGAAGGTTATTGCAGTGGCACTTCAAGATATGCCACTTAGTTCAGTGTGCTCTCTTAAGGGCCTCCACTTGGCACACTGGCACAGTGAAAGCAGTGTTCATCAGCTGAATGGTATACTAGTGATGGAGAGTAGGCTGCAGTCTGCCAGTGACGTGGGAGCTGAGATCTGCCTGCCCAGCACGCAGAATTCTCTCTGCTGCAGGCTCCTAACTCAGTAGGCTTTTATAGCATTATGGTTGAAAGTGGACATGTAACTAAAATGTGACAGCATTACTGATTTGGTATGTCTGTGATAGATTTAACTGGATGCCAAGTGTTACATTTCTCTTAAGGGTAAACAAAAGAGGTCAGCACTGACTCAGGCTATTTCTTATGGTTTTGACAGTTGTATACCAAAACCACAACTTTAACACTCTACAGAGGAGCTGATCCATACTGAAGCTAAACCACCTGTTCATTTTCCCCAAGAAATTTGTAGCTTGGCAACAGTCCTGACTTCATAAAAACAGTGCAACCTTTTATTTCTCATAGTGAGTATTTTTATTTATGACTTATCACTTCCTGATTCATGCTATCAGCCTGAGTTTAGTAGAAATTTGAAGTTGGGAGGTTCTCAGCGTATGTGAAGTCTTTCTTCTACAGCAGAAGAATATCTTTGCAATACAAGAAAATAAAATAAATTTTTGATTCTGAATGGGCAGCATTTAAAGGTGTGGTGCTTCCAGTGGTACTTCTGTCACTTGGTATACCATGTCAGACTTCTAAAACACCATTCCACAGCATCTAGCCAAGGAACAGCATTGTTTAGATCATGGGGTGTTTTTTTGCATTCCTGACAATGGTAGAACATGGTTGGACTATAATACTCCAAACATTGTTTCTTAATGCAGGCCTAAAAACTTGTGCCAGTTGCTTGGCAAAAATGAAATGCTGTTGCCAAATTGTAGAGCAGCAACTGGTTAGTACCTCCATCTAGAGTCCTCCTATGTTTCTGCTGCTTCAGTATGCGTGATTTTATGCTCATGTAAAATAATTGAAAGAAAAAGTTGTGGCCTTTGTTAGTTGTTACGATCTTTTAGATTACAGATTTTGTTGCCTCACTAACAACAAAAGGAAACCCTCAACTTGTGTGGCTGATAATAGGCACAAGTTTTTTGTTTTCTGTCCAAGAAGGACAACTCTTGTCTTTGAGTATCTGGAAAGGTAGAATAGTCTGCTGCCTTCTCATCTTGCTTTCTCCCAGGCCAGCAGTGTTCAAAATACTGGCTATGACATCAGGACAGATTTTAGCAATGGAGATTTCTGGTGTCATAAAGATAGGGTTAAGAAATATGTTTCATTTAAGCAAGGCAAGGGAAGAAGAAGGTTTTAAATCACATGTGCAAAAATTTGCTTGTTGTAATGGTAAATTTTTTTATCTTGCATTTATAGCCATGTGAATGGGGCCAGAATGGGGCAGAAATTTTTCTGTCAGTTTTTTAAAAAGGCCTATTTCAAGTGGTTTTATTAAGGGACTAATGGAAGTCAGTGGTGTTGTGCTGCATGCTGTGCCTCTTGGGTTGCAGCAAAGTAGTTTGAAGTTTGACTTTTGTCATAAAAACCCTTAAAATCTACCGGCTCATAAGACATTTTGTTAAAAATCTTAAAACTGTTTCTAACCTTCTCTAATGGAATTGTAATTACTCCTTTTCAGCGTAGCATGTAGTTGGAAACAAATAGCTTGGATTTTTTGGAAGTTAAATACATGGAGTGTTGGTGCAACTGAACCCCCTTACCAAGCTTTTGAATGGGTAAACTTGAGAAGGCATGGCCTGAAATCAATGAGAGTGCAAACAAAAAAAAAAAGGTAAAGAGGGTCTTGTTCATCCAAAACATGGATAGGCCATAGTGGTTAGCTCAAGTTTGTATTCCACTTTTCAAATTTTAAATGCTTTTTGAAGGTATTTCCTGGCTTGTAGAATTGCCTTAGGTCAGGTGAGAGAAGTGATGGGTGATTCTTATGAAAGCATGAGCTTGGGCTTTCTCTATCCTCTTTTTTTTTCTGTGGAGGGAAGATGTACTGTGGACATTTGTCAAGAATCAAATTTCAAGGGAAGTGTGTGGGACAAGTGGTGAGCACAGACTCACCAGGATCTGTAGAGTATTTTCCCTAGTTCAGGGTTAAGCAAAGCAGTCTTATCCACAAGGCATTAATTGAGTATCCTCTGACTGACTGCAGAAGAAGTTCTGTATTGGTGTTCTTGTGAGACACAGAAACTGCCATGGCTGTCAACAGACATTGGTGAACTTGGTTCTCCTGTAGCATCACAGCTTGGTGGAGACAGGGAAATTCCTGCACATTATTAGAAATTGGAAACCTTAAAGACTATGAGATGGTGAAGGACAATGAATGAAAAAACCAGAACGGAGATTTCTTTGGCTAGATCCAGCAGGTTGTTACTTACCCCATACTTCTACTGGCTTTTAAATACCTGATGTAACAGTGAGATAAGTTGCTCCTACAACCAAGGGGAGAAAAGTATTCCACAAAAAACCTAGAAGGTGCAAATTCACTTATCTTAATCAGGTCTGAGATAAATATCATGAGGAAATCCTCCTGTGAAAAAACCCTGAAAAATATTTTGTTAGTAATTTAATACATTGTAACAAGCACATTTTCTTTCACTTGCTTTTTTCTAGGTAGGTGTTGTAATTTCAGTTTTTTTATTTTTTGGAGTTTTTTTAGGTGCCTTTTTTCTTTTTTTTTTTTTTTCCCTCCCACCCTGAAAAGCTTAGTGATTATTACCCTATTTTGGTTTTTTTTTTTTAATCTACTTAAGAAAAGGTCAGAACTGTTAAATCTCTGTATGATGTCAATGACAGCACTGTATCCTAGATGAAATTGGCAGGCAGGTTGTTCATGCTGTGTGTGTAACTAATCCCTGCCTGCTGATATTTAATATTTTATAAAAGCAGGATCTGAATTGGCTTCACTGTGGTTATGAGCAATTGTGGACAACAGTTTGAGTTCAATGAGAACTGTGCTTTAACACCTGGATGTTGTTTTGAAAAAATAGCAGGCCCTTCCTCCCCACTGGCACCCCAGATATCTTAAATGTCAAATACATGGGCTTCTGTTTTTTATATATTTTGAAAAATTTGTCAAAGGTCGTTATTTTTTTTAAGATTATTAGCTTAATGAAACATTTTGTGTCCTTGTTGACATACTTTGCTTTGAAACATGAGGTTTCTTTTAAAAAACATCAAAAATTCCAACACCTCAGGCCTGAAAAGCCAAATACTGGAACACAGTGGTAAAACACTCTGAGGCACGTGCATGAAGCTGCATACCTTCCTAAGTGTTTGCAGACCTAAAGCCTTTTTTTTTTTTTTTTTTTTTTAAATTTCTATAATTCTCTTTTTCCATTGCCTTGGGAAAAAAGAAATTCTACCAATTATGCCACTTTTTTTCTTACAATACAGTATTTGGGAATTGACTATGCTGTTTGGTTTCTGTAAAATATGTAAAATTGTGCTGATAACTATAATTTGAAGCAGTTTGTTGTAAATGTCATATTTAGAGTGGTTTAACTTTATTTTGGAGCCCTTTTCCAAAAACCTTCTTTTAACATCTTTCTGAAATCTGGTTCTTGGGGGTAATTGTTTTGCCTCCCTTTCCTCCTCTACCAATACTCTAGTGTTAGTAGGAGAAAAGTAATGGATTATTGCTAATATTTTGTAGAGAGAAATTGTACTTAAGAGATGAGTAGTTTTGTACTTAACTTTAGTTTTCCTGACTTCCTGGAAGTTGTTTGGGGATGACTATGATGTAAATAATTTTTTTTTGGTGAAATATTTAGAGTTTATGTTGTTGTTTTAGTTCATGGCATGATTCATTTATTCCAGAAGGCTTTCCCCAGAGCAGTTAGCCAGGTATTTGCTATTAGATGCTTACAATATTAATTTTAGCTTTGTCATTATAGTACTATAACAGAAATATCCAGGCGTATTATATTATGGTATGTTTTTATAGACCTTAAAAAATAACTGACTTCTTGTGAGGTTGCTCTGCCTGGAAAGCTGAAATAGGTGTCTGTTAAACTTCAGTTCATGGTGCTGGGTCTTGATGCTAGAAGGTGTTTGAATTATATTAATTGACATATATATTAGTTGACATACCAATGTACGTATTGCAGCTTAACATCCAGCACTAAATGTGTTTTAAATGTAACTGTAGAAAATGTAAAGAAGCTGAGGGAATGCTACACATGGTTAATATAGAAATACTTAGGCAGTTTCTTACTTTGATGGTTAAATTCAGCCCTGAGTTATCTTATGTAACAAACAGGTGTAAGGGAGAGGAAACCAGGTTTTTTTCAGGAGTACCCACTGATGGGACAAGAGGCAATTGGGCACACATTGAAATACAGGAAGTTCCATCTGAACTGACCAAACCTCTTTTTCTTTCAAAACTGTGCAGAAGGTCCTTGAGAAGCCTTTTCTGATTGGAAGTGGTGAGAGGAAGGGACACTGAAGCTGACTAGATAGAATTCAGGACAAAAAGGGGAATTTCATGGTGTCTTTCAACCTCAGCTGCTCTGTGATGTAGCAGAAGATGTAGCTAGAGGCCTGATATTAGCAAAGAAGTTATGCATGCAGCCCAAAACTGTCTTCCTGATTTGCAGTGTGTCAGAAAATGTACTGTGAAACTGACAGGTGCAGTATGCTGTGGATGTCACAGGCTTGGTGATTTTCAGAAAGTGATGAGAGAAGTTTATACTAGGAAAGGTGACCAAGGAGTTTGAATGTAGCAGTTGCTGCTTATCACAGAATGGTTTGGGCTGGAAGGGACCTTAAAAATCATGTAGTTTCAAACCCCCTGCCATGGGCAGGAACACCTTCCACTAGACCAGATTGCTCAAAGTACCTTCCAGCCTGGTCTTGAAACACTGCCAAGGATGGGGCATCCACAAATCTGGGCAAATGCTCACATTTTTTATATTTAAATTTGTTTGTAATTTTCAGTGATGCATGATTTGAAATAGAGAAAATGTCTGTGTGAAGCCTGACTGTATTCTTCCTTGTTATTATTGTTTTCTCTTGACATCCATTTTGGGCTATGGTTGAAGAAGAAGTAATGAGGCCTGAGGCCATTTGGTTTCATCAGCTTTTGGATTTTTGTATGGGGTGTTCCATTGCATGAACAGGGAGCATTAGAGGAATGTGATTTTTAGTCCTTTGTGATTTTGAGGATTTGATGAGAATGCTTTGACTTAGAGTGCTTGTGGCTCTGAATCTCAAGTGTTGGCATTTCCTGCTACAACTAATGAAAGAGACTCTTCCCACTTTGCATAGGAAAATTTGGAGGTCTGCAAGAGCAGCAGAAGGTAAATCTGTTGCTAGAGAACTAAAGGCTTTTTGGAAGATTTTGCAAAGGAAGAGATAAGAATTTAAATACAAACATGGATGAACTTGGAAGTAGCTGAGATTTCGCATATCTAAGATGAATTTAAGAGGCACTGCTGTCTCAGGAAATGCTTGGGAAGTAGATTCAAAATGTGACAGCATCTTAATGACACTTGAGACAAATGTCTATTTTCCTCTCTTCTATCTTTATCCTTCCTTATAAGTCAATTGAAGTCATCCCTGGATTGTTTCTTGGCTGTATTTGATGCTGAAATTCACTTTCTAAGGAATGAATGTATTTCCTGTCTGAAAAGGAGTTTTCCAACTATTACAAATCCAAACCCTTCTCATCCTCTTTTCTTTTATTAGTAAATCTAGTTCATGTTGTTTGCTTCCTGCCTGTCATGTTTAAATGATTAACTTTATGTGAGAAGCTACCCTTGAGATTTGCAAATAGTTGAAAGATTGCTCCTTGAAAATGGCAAATGATTTTCAGTCCCTTTACATTAAAGAAAGATCTAAGGATTGGGAGGAAGAACTTTGTGTGGGATTACAACTTTCTGCTTGTAAGGCACAATTTCTTATATTGAGAGTGAAGATAAATCTGCCTCCAGGTTTTGATTTTGTTTTTCTGTGTTAGGTAACACCAGAATACCTGCGCTAAGTTGAGAGTTGTCTGTTTGAGAGCCTTTTGGATCTTGCTGATGTTCAGCTGGCTCAATTTATTGTTAAAATGAGCTTTTGGTTGAATTTGGGGAGGAAAAGGAGGAGGAGACAGCAAGTAAATGTTGGAGGGCTTCAATGTTCTGCATGTAAATATAGAAAATTTAAATAGATGTTTCAATTGTTAGAAGGCTAAATCTTGCCTTAGATTCTTGCTGGGAGAAAGGGAGAAATAATTTTTTTCTATATATATCTTTTGGGAATGAGATTGAATTTATGCAGGAAGTCTAAGAAAAAAAAGGTACAAATGGTATAAAATTTGGATGAGTATAGCATTGGAACATATGATTTGATGAATGAGGCAAAAATTTTTGAATGATTTTTTGTGGCTAAGAAATTGAACATTTATTCAGAGTTTGTCAGTAAAATGTGTGGCAACCTCTATAGAGGGGTATATTCTGCAAAATCTTCAGCTGTATTGGATAATGGGTTTTTTTGTTGTTTTCTTTTTTCCCTTGACAGCTGAGAGCTACAGCAGTTTTGGTCTTCCAGGTGGTTTTTAATGGTAATGGTGTACGGTGAAACGCAGTGCTGATCTTGGCATCTTTCAGACAGATAGGATTTTTAGGTTGAGTGTTAGATTGTTTAAACTTAATCTTTTTTGTGAAAGATTTACAAATTCCTAAGTTCTTTTTATCAGTTTTCATTGACAGCCTGATTGTTTTCAGTGTTTATTAAGTCTCCTTTCTTCCCTTTGATATGATTGTGATTCACAACTGTCTGTATAACATAAAAAATGAAAAGTCTAGTCAATACATGTGCTTAAAACATCTAGGCATGTGTTGAAACTTGGCTTTGTTTCAGGCAGACTTACTCAGTAAGGGGCTGGTATTTTTGCTGGATATTCTTTCTAGCTGCTTCTGAAATACAAGATGTTCCTTGGCTTCCCATGTTAACATTACTGCAGGATAATAGCTAAAAGTTAACACAAGAGTAAGAGGATGTATGAAAAGACTGTCTTTCCCTCACCCAAACATATTGTGATAGAGCTGGTTTGAGAAGGTGTGAAGATGGTCTTCCTAAAGACATGCTGTGAATTGATAGTGTAAGTATATAAGAACTTAAAGATGTCCAATTTTCCCAATTGTAATCATCCACAACTTTGGAAATTGCTTCAAGAAAAGTGGGAATGTGTACAGTATTTACATTGGTGTGTTCAAACTTCAAACGTTCCAACCTTAACCCTGTGTTAGGAAAAATGTTGAAACCTTTCCTAGCAGTCAGGGAGCTATTATGGATATGGCTTGTCTTCAGGCAATGCTGTTAGCCAGCGCTGAAAAATGGAAGAAGTCTCTGAGTTGTCTCTTGATTTGGTAGTTGAGGTGGGAAGAGCAAGTAAAATTTGCATGTAGACAGGAGATAACATGTGGGGATCCTAACAAGCAGCATTGTCTTCTCTCTTTGTGACTGGTTTTGGGCTCTACAGAGGTAGGCTCAGGTCTGCTGCCAGTATGTATAGTACAGTGACTTGGTTTTTTTCAGAATTGTCTTAGTGTTCAGGATACTTGTACACACATAGACACACTTTAGCATTATATGTGTAAAGGAAAAAAAACTAGTAGTCCATTCTGTTCTTAGTGATAAGTAGTATGTTTACTAGCACAAATATAGCTTGAAAAAGTTCTCACGATCTTCCTTTTACTGATCTGGTTTATATCCTGGGATTTCTTTACTTGTAAAATCAAACTTAGTCTTTTTACTTTCAATAGAGAATATATTTGAGGCATTTAGAGAAATTATAGGGTTTGAGAGTACCAGATTTTTCTGTTAACTTTTGGATACTATTGCTGAGGTTAAGCCAAATGGGAGGAATTTGGAATGCAGAAGGTTTTGTCTGGAAGGCTAGTAGAGTAAACTGTCAGAAGCCAGGGACAGATTGTCTACAATGGGGTGCAGTATATTCTGGGAAGAGCATGTACTACTTGGTACTGATGTTACAGATGCCATCTTCAGTATCTAATGACAGGTAAGTACAAAAAATCTGTGATTCTGACTGGTAGCAATTCTTTACCTCTGCAGATTTTAGGTGTAAACAAGGCCCTGTATGGAGGGGAGGTAAAACCACCACCAGGCTTTTTGCCCTGGCAGAAGCTTGGAGGCAGCAGGAAGTGTTCAAGACAGGGAAATACAGGCTTAAGGAATTAATCCAGAGGAAACCTGAGTTCAGATGATGACAGAACTGCTGCATGTAAGCCTGCTTTGTGGTCTGTACAGATCCTTCTTTGAGCTTCGAGAAGTGTTGAAAATGTAGTAGGAGTATTTTAATGTTGCTTTCCTAGACTGCATTAACAAAACAGCAAAACAATATGGAATTTTCTAAAACAATGGGAGTTGTAGGTAAGATGGGGACAGACTTTTTAACAGGGCCTGTTGTGGTAGGACGAGGAGTAATGGTTTTAAGCTTTAAGAAGGTAGATTTAGATTAGGTATGAGGACTTCTTTGTAAAGACAGTGGCCAAACTGTTTGTTCAGAGCTGGTGGATGCCCCGTCCCTGGGAAAATTCAAGGTCAGATTGGATAGGGCTCTGAGCAGCCTGCTCTTGAGTATGTCCCTGCTCATTGCAGGGGGTTTAACTAGGTGCCCTTTTAAAGACTTCTTCCAGCCTAAACTAGTCTATGATCTTTTTGTCTATCTAAAAACTTTGGTTTGTAACATTTTTCTTTGGTGATCTGAAACACTTCATTTCAAGTTTGGGATGAAAAAGAGGTGTTGAATAACCTTAGAGGATAAAACAAGAGAGTTTATATTTTCTCAAAGTTGAATGTGTTACAAATAACCTTTCCACAGGTAAATTTAAAAGTGAAACCTTCCAGTTCCTTCCATGTCATCTTTGGCAGTAAGTTATTGGTCTCAGTATAGCCAGTGGGTATAAAGCAGGCTCTCTCCCCTCTGCCTCCCAACCCACCAAAAAAAGCCACTGGAAGTGTTTCCCCCCCCCCCCCCCCGAATCAGCAACAGCCTAGAGGGAGGGCTGGAAATGAAAGCCCAACTGGATCCTTCTTACTGTTTTAAACAAAGGTATGGTCTTCTTTTCTCACACTCTGAGTGCCAGTTCTGTCACTTGTGTCTCACAGTAGTTGTATCTATTGATGCATTGCTTTCCAACACTAGAGAGGAGTTATCGCTTTCAGTTTTGAACTGATTTTCTCTTATTTTCCATGTGTGTTATATGGCTGTTCATACAGATTACAAATCAATGACTGCAGCTTCCTGGCTGATTTAATCCAACAGCTTTGTCTATCATGTAATAGTCACATATTGTAGTATTATAAATTTGTTTTAGGTCTGACCTGTTCATGAATGCACACATGCGGGAATCCATAGGCAGTAGCACTAAATCCAATGCATAAATAAGCTCTGTCCAGCATTGCCATTGTATGTCCTTATAAATATGGAAGGTTGTTAGCTTTTCAGACAAATACATCAAATTCAGAAAAGTGTCCATGTCCATGAAATCATGCACAAGACTTTTTATGTCAACTGCTTCTGAGTAGCTAACAAAGCAGTCTGTCTCTGTTTGTTGTGTTTCCTTTCTCCAGTCAGGTGTCTGGAGTCAGCTGCATGTGGGATGCTATGGGTTTGAGTTCACTCTGTTTTCACCACCTGTCACTCACAGAAGGGAGGGCCCATGTGCTGGTGCTCTGTGGTTAACCAGACACCAGAATGGCATTCCCCAGATTTATGTGGCATTGCTTGTGCAGCTCTTTTCTAAACCAAAACAAGGAGGGCTCCTCTGGCACACTTAAAGCTTTACCAGGCAGCTGTCATCTAAGCCTTCTGTGTTCAGTATGCTTAGCATGGGGAATCTAGCTCCTCTGCTGGCAGATTATTACTGCTGGCTTTTGCTGGCCCTTGGGAGGACAGAAAGGGAGGGGAGGAGTAGTGGGGTCTTGACATATACCTTTCCTTTCTCATTCCTCATCTTCATGATTATGAATGTTTCTGATTGTGGTATCCTGGAGAGAAGGTCTCAGTGAGGTTTGGTGGGAAATTATAGGAATAAGGTGGATTTTTCTGGCTCATTTTTTATCAGAGCACAGTATAGGGTAGAAGTATTGACAGCTGTTTCAGTTTTCAGCTAAGGTTTGGTGGGGTTCAGCCATGATAGTATTTCACTCATTAATTTTAACTGTGAAAATAAAAGTATTTCATGGAAGAGAGATCTGTATCTCTCTTTACAGATACGGAGAGATGCTAAATTGTCCTGAAGGGCTGGTGGCAGAACCAGGAAGAGAAGCCAGCTCTGCTGGGCACTCAGTCCAGACTTCCCACCATGAGACCAGTCTGGATATAAGGTCTCTAGTGCATTCCCTAGGGAGCAGTACTCCAGCAAAAAAATGTGGTTATACTTTGCAATTGTTCAGGGGAAAGGGCTGAAGAGCAAACACAGGAATTTTTAATTGCAGGAGTTGCAAGTCCTACCTGTTCCCTGGAGACAATTGTATCCTTTATGCATGGAACTAAGCCCAGACACCTTCACAGACCGTTCATGGGAAATCCCTTAGATTCATTTTCTGTACTTTCCAGCTTGGCCCCTTCGCACAATTAATGACTTATGTTTGAAAAAGCTCTATCTAGTGTGTACCCCCAGTTCTCCTAATCATTGTAGGGTTCTTCTGTATAAGTGTGTTTGTGTGTGTTTTTGAACACCCAAGTGAAAGAGGGAGTATGGAACTGGCATGTGAACAATTTTTCTCCCATCATCTCTCAGAAATTTTCCTCCTATTGTTATTGTCCCCTCTCTGTGTTTTGATTCCTCTTCTTTCAATAGAAAGTTATTTAACTTATCTTTTCAACAGCCCAGCAGACATTTAAAGTAAAATGTATTTCTCTCGGAACACCAGCAGGCTGAGTGGACTGCTTTGTTAGCTGAGGTCAGCATGTGGTGTGTTTGTGCAGTGAGACTGGCATGTTCTGCCTCACATATCAAAGCCTAAAAGCATGCACACAGTCCTTATTTGGGCCTTAGCTGATTTATGTGATAGCCCAGTCATGTTTCCAGTCCCTCAGGTGACATTCATTCCTCTTCTTTGTTCCTATCACTTCAACAGTGCTCATCACAATTGGAGCTCAGCGAAATTTGCACTGTTTTCTCAGGACATGGAAGACTACTGTGTCTCACTGTAGGTCAGTTTCAGTGACTACAATATTTTTCTTTGAGCCACTAGTTCCATAAAAGCCTCTTCTACTGACTGACTGTCATGAGAATTTACATATAGTGCAATCTCTGCTTGATCTACAGCACCTTTTTTCAGACCCAAAGAGACAGGAGGTACTGAGGTCACTTAGTGATCTGAGGTTAGTAAAGCTATGCTGATAGTCTGCTTTCTACATGCAGTCAAGTCCGTAAAAAGCAATAGGGACTGGCTGCATTTTCTGATGACCTTGGTGATGATCACTGATCACCTAGTGTGACTTGGTTGCATCACCCTTCACACAGAACAAGGAGAAGTAGTTAGGGAGATTTTTCAAGTGCTCTTACTTGTTCTGGCAAGAGTAACTGCTTACCAACCTTCACTACACCAGATCTGGTGCTTTCCTTAGCCCTGGTCTTTAATTCTCAACTGCTGCAGGAATTCCTCTAACACTGATTTCTTTCCTGCTTTTATAGGAGTATAGCAGCTTGATAATAACACAGAAGCTGACTAAAGCTCTCCTGTAATAAATCTTAACTATGCAGAAGGTACTTGTGACATGACTACTGAATGTTTAGGAGTTCATTGTAGACTTTCAATCAAAGCAATCTCTTGTTTTCAGTTGGTACTTAGAACGCATTAAAACAGTCAGACTTAAGTAATAGTTACTTATCAGGCAATTCCATTTGTATTTTAGAACCACTGAAATGCAAGTTCCATAAATACATTCTTCCCATTATATATTCCTTTCCTAAACCCTCATTAGAAGCCTGCACTACATTTCCAATCCTGAGAAGAGACACTTCTTATATGGTGAAAAGTCTTTGCTGTTTCAGCAGTTATACACAGTTTGAGACCTCCTCTTGAAAAATTTAAAAGCATAATCACTAGTTTTCCTAGGCTCCCTAGAATATGTGGAGCATCTGGGCCAGTCACTATCAGATACTTCTGCCACTCCTTCCTGGTCAGGCTCACCTCAGCCTCCAGCAGAGTCAATTCCTGTGATCCCCCAGCAATGGAAACAGGTTCTTCCCCCACATGTCCCAATGGTATTAGGGTGCACTGTGAACCAGTATCAATTAATGCCATATGTACCAGGCCATTGGATCCACACTGTCCAAAAGACCCTTATCTCTGAGTGTTAAATAGAACAAGTTTAAAAGGCGTATCAGCAGCACCAGCCACTGTATGATATCATTAACATTCAGAGGAGTTTTGAACCCTTCAAAAAGTGGTGGAGTAGACCCCAAAAACTGGGTAAAGAGTTGGGAGGATTTTCCCTGGTGTCATATCCTCACAGTACGTACCATTATTGAAGTAACCCAGAATACATACTGTTAAAGTGTGATATCCCTGAATCCCACCTTCCAGAAGAAGTTAAAAATCCATGAATTCCTCACCTTATCAACCCACAAAACGAACTGGATAATAGTTACAATAGCCTGAGTTATAGGACCCATGTTCAAGTAAGGGATTGCAAATGGGAGAGATAGAGCTGTGGCCACATGGAGCCCAAACCACGGTAAGCTGGACAACATGATGCCACCTAACACAAAGCTGAGGTAACTCAAGAACTGTTATTCCTTTTTCACCCTTTCCTCTCAATGCCCTCAGGCCCCACGTTGGGCACCAAAATCTGTCCTGGTTTGAAAAAGACAGGTATTTGCTAAGAAAGGCAGAAGGTTCACTTTGAAATGGAGAGTGTAATCCCCCCCTTCCTCCAAGTGATTATAATTTTGGAATTGAGGGGGCTCTCATGCAAAGATATGGGGGTAGGAATAACAGTTCTTTACTAGTATATCTAACACGACAAACAAGAACAACAACAGCTATGAAATTACCCACAAACAGAACAGTAACTCAGTCCCAGTGTTTTTTGGCTGCAGGCACCTTTTCCCTGAGCTGCAGTTCCCGGTGCTGGGGGCGGGCGGGTCCCGCAGAGCTGCTGGGGGTGATGGCAGCGCTGTCCCAGGGGGAGAGAGAGATGGAGAGAGAGCCCTCCGCTCACGGTGTGGGTCCTAATGCTCAGCAGAGTGCTGGATGGTGGCAGGTTACAGCGAGAAGGGAGCAGGGCAGGGTCTGACAGCAGTGAGGATGGCTCCTGGCGCTGGGATGGCAGGGATGGGACAGAGGCAGCGATCGTACTTCTCGTCCAAACTCCACGGCGAAATGGGGCTGAGCCAGAGCCTTCTGTCTGCTCTTCTGGATGTTTGGATATCGAGGGGTTTCGCTCTTCTCTCCCCTCCCCCTTGTCACCAGGGCCCAGTCAACAGGTATCTTAGCATGACAATGGGGAAAATTCCACAGAGGGAAACAGGACACCTAACCCCAGATATTGTCCCACATAGAGCAATTAGGCATAGTATCTTTGTGGCAATCTTAGACTACATGAAAGAACTGAGAGGACGCAAACCTTTTTAGTTTACGAAAGGTCAGCTGCTTACTGGGTGCCCAATCCACGGGATTTTTATCAGCTATGAGGTTGATGTACAGCATCAGAAAAGTGAAGTTGGTGATAGGAAGCTTTCCTTAGAGTAGGGAAGGATGGGAGCTGTACTCAAGAAATCTACATCACTTAAAAGGTGCCTGTTGTAGGAATTCTTCTGCAGTCATGCTCAAGAAGTCAGGGGGCATTGAGAATAGCCAAATACAACCTGATTGCACCAAGTAGCACTTATTCTCACACCTCCTTTGTTTAATGAAGTCATATTTTATCTTAAATATTTGTAGCTGAGATATTCTTCTGAAGGTGGAACATCTTTTCAGACACTGGCATAGAACTAAATATCAAAGATTAAAAGTAGAATAGCTTTCAGTTAATATACTGGTGGTGAAAAACCTTGTTTCTCTCTTATTTCCTTTTGGATGTGACACATATGCTATGATTGTCTATCCTGTTCATGAATAGTGCCAAAAATTAGTGTATTCTGTATGTAGTGCATCTGTATATTTGAAGTTTATGGTTTAGCTGTTTTTCTTGTGTTCTAACTCTGGCAGAATTTTAGCTGGTCAGAACCAACAGGATTTTTCTATCGCATTTTGTATTTCAGTGTATTGATGGCAGGCTTTCCAAACTAGAGATTTTGTTTGAGATACTTTAATTTTAATTTCTTCTGGTTTTCCCTTCAAAGTTCTTAGTTCACTGCTGGGATGATCAATGCAAAATTGAACAAACACAACTGGCTTGGGCATATCTGCAGCTCTATTTTGGCAAGGATCTTCAGGGAGATGGTGAGTGACAGAGCTGGCAGGCTGGCTGTGCACCAGTCATTAGAAGCTCTCTGTTGTGACAGGGAGCAGAGGCTTTCTGAGGCAAGCTGAAAACTGTACTGTACAGGAAACTGAACAGGGAAGCTGGATCAGGCTAGCTGCTGTTCCTAATGCCCCTATAATGAGTGGCCTGTAAGGAATGTTACTCAGCAGCTGTGATACCCTGGTGTGGTGCCAGTTAAATAATGTGAATGTGACATTTCAAGTGGCTAGAAGCTGGGCTTAAGCAGAGAGGATGGGAGTTTTCTTATGAGGCAGCAATTAATTGTATCATCTCAGAGAGTATGGAGTGGCTGCAGTTCTCCCTGGTGTAAATGAGTTGTATACAGTGGCCTTTACTACAAACCTGGAGAATCTAGTGTTTATTAAATAATTTGACTGGGGAACTGAGTTCTAGTGACAGATGTTATTGGGCCAGATAATTGTCTGGCTACTCAGTTTCACTGTCACCTGGAATTACTGTACCCCCTCTTTGATGTTGCTTTGGAATTAGTAAGTACTTCTTTCTGTAATGTATTAACAGTGTCTTTGTTTAATTCCAAAATGAAGGATCAAAATAAGAACTGTTATACATACCAAATTTCAGATTGCAGGGGTGTGTTTGAATTTCTTTGTTTTGCTATATTTCCTTTAGTACTTAAGTGTCCACAAAGTCTAGTGGTTGTTAAATCACTGTCATAGTGAAAATAAATTTTTTCCAGTGGACATAATTCAAGCATCATGATTTCAGAAAGCAAATAGTACTGATTTTCACTCCCGCCTCAACACTTCTCATCCCTAAGTTTTTGAAATAGATACTTTAAATCATGACTGTATTTAGTTCTCAGAACGTATCTATATAAGCATTAAATTGTTAGATTAATAAAGGCAAGTTGAAGTAATCCTCATGTGACCTTAAACTGTTTACAAACCAATTAAAATTCCTAGTTAAACTTCCTCTTCTTTCTTTTGATTTTGACTTAAAATAATGGCATGCAAGTAAGACCTGTTAATATTCTGAATGAAATCTTTGCCATTTTTTACCTAGTTCACATTTTTTAATGTTACTCTGCTAATAGCATGGGGCTTCCTCATACTGGAAGGTAATAGGACTATTGCAGGCAGTGGAGTTAGTAGGCAGAAGTGTTGTCAACAGTGTCACGTAATATTGCTCTCCCCATTGCCTTAGTTGATTTTTATTTTTGTTGCCCCCACTAAACCGTTCTTGGTAAAGAGGGTGGAATTCGGTATTTGTGAAGTGTGTGGTGTGTTTAAGGAGCAGTCTTCAGTGTCAAACAAACCTCTGGGTTCCCTTCCAGCAGCAGTGTTTGTGAAGGAATACGGTGTCTCACTGCTGCCTGGCAGGACCCGTTTCCTTTCCCACACCAGTCTGCTTTGCCCGACTGTAGGGGTGGAAAGGGGGGGGTCACATGTGACCTTGACAGCTAATGAGAAGAGGAATTAAGTGGTAAAAGCATCTCTTCCTCAGGCTTTTTAGCTATTAAAGAAATTGATTCTCATTTTGGAGTCTGTTTATAAGAAGGTGGGTTTTGTACCTAAACTGCTGAGCTTTGAGCTCTAGAGGTCTTGGAGGTCTCTCTATTGATTCAAAAATGCTATGAGTGATAAGTATTTATCTCCCAGAAACAGAAAAATGGCTAAGAAATACATAAGCATAAGTCAAATTGGTTATACCACAATAAAGTCAATTAAATTAAAATCCTTAGAAAGCAAGGTGAATTCCAGAGAGAACAGATTCTTGGGAGAAATGAATCCCAGCATTTCTTTGTAGGATCATTGTACAAAAGTAAATGAGAGCTGAGTGTGTGAGTTGAAAATTCAATAGCACTATTGATAAAAAGAATTCACTATTTCACTTGGAGGTAAGTGACTTCACACAGCAGGTAGATATTCCCACAGTTTTTCTTTTCTATGTATTTATATAAGTAGGCTGTTTACTAACTGATTTTAACAGCAACAGAATAGAGGCTTTTTGTCCTTGCCAGAGGTATTTCTTGTAATTTTTTGAATTTACACATTAAATGTAGCTTCTGTTTTCTTTCTCTTTGTGTGGGCAGCATGAGTTTTGTGACAGGTATGATGAAAGTGCTACTGAAAGAAAAACTGGGCAAGCACCTTGAATTATCAGAGAGTAAAGCCTTTATTAAGTAGGAGAGGGAAGTGATAAAAACAGGAGTAGATGCAAGATTCATTGGGAAATAGAGGTAATATGAAATCAAAGAAAGGAGCTACTACCCCTGTACAGCATCCTGACAAGGCTGATTTTTGGATTAGGAGGAGAGATGGTGCAAGGGGCTTGTAAGTAGTTAAATCTAAGGCCAGATGCTTGTTATGTGAAATCTGGTGCATGGGAAAGGGGGAGTGAGGACATAGATTTCTGTAGTGATTTGTCTGTATGCTTTGTTTTTTCTCCTGTGAGTCAGAGGTCCATCAGAGTTGTCAGACCATAATTAGCTGCCCATATCTTGCAGATTCTGGTTAGAGGCATGTTCTCATGCTTTGTGCCATTCAAAACACAATGCTAGCACTTTTTCTTTAGTTTTTCTAAGTGGCTGTGAATAAGCTTTTTCAAGTAGTCTTTTTGGAAGATAGCAGTTAGACTGCAATAACAAAGGCCTACAAGGCTGGAATAAAGGCCAGTAAGAGATTTGAAATAACAATTTGACGTGGTGAAAAGCCTTATTGTGGTTTTAAGAAAACTGAAAATCCTCCACAAATGTACCAAAACTGATTTACTGACAGAGAAGTATGTTTGTAGTGACCTTGGGTCTGAATACCTGCTTTGAAGATTTGACCAAAATGGTTTGCAGCTCAGAGAAATAAAGAGCATGTGTAGTAAGTATGTAGTTACACTTGAAAATAAGTTTTGTTTTTCATTCCAGACATCAAGTTCTCTGCACTGTTTTTTACTACAGAATTTGTGATTGTAATTTGTTTGCTAAAATTTTTCAGTGACAAATGCACTTTTATGCATCTGAAAGTATCTATTGAAATCAGAGAGCAGCAGGATATATATCATGTTCTAACTTTCCTTTCGTGTCCTTAGAGAGGTTCTTCTTTTTTGTTAGTTTGTTTTAAGCCAAAACTCTTTACATTATGCTAGTAAGCTTTTCATAATGAGCTCTATACCCCATAAATAAGAGAGATCAAATAAGAGTATGTACCTAGTAAGGAGGTGTATTTTTTATTGAATTTATTTACCAGTTTATGTAGACATCAGTAGTACTAAAACCTGACAGAAACCAACACTGTGGAAGCACAAATGTTCTTAGACATTTCAGCATCCAGTGTGCAATATACATGCTAAACTAAACAGGGAATAGGGTTCTTCAGGTTTCCTACTTGTTCCCTATTTGCTACGTGATTCTGAATTTTCTTTGTTTTTGTGTTCTTTCTGCCTTCTATATATGCCTATCTCTTATGTTCTGTGATGTAGTATTAGTAAAAGTGATAGCAGACAAAACTCTCCCCTTCCAGTTTTTTCTTACTTTTCCATTTGGAGTTTTGAACATTTGCAACTGAGAATGGAACTTTTCTCCGGACGGAGGTCTCAGTCATGGTTGTAAATCTCTTTCATTTCAGTTCACTGGTGTTTGAAGGCTTGAATAAGATCTCCTAACTTCTCAGCAGAGGAAAGCTGATGTTTCAAGATGCTGAGGGACTGTCCTTCCTTACTATTCCAAGAACTGTTGATAGCTCATGCTGCCCATTGCTAGAAGCAGCTGGCCATGGATCATTAATAGAAAATACCTTATCTTGAAAGGAGTGAGGAGGATCTGTGTTTTAGTATGGAAAGCAAGGAGAGAAGAAACAGCGTAGTTAAGATGAAATATTAAACCTCTGTGAGGGTGTTATGTGTTTCCCAGCAACCTCTGCTCAGTAGGGTAAACTGTCTCTTGTGTTTCTAAATTCAAGTCTTATATTGTCTTTTGACATAATCACATTGATGATTTGGAGGCAACCATTGAAATTTACCTTTTAGTCAGAACTGAGAATCAGCTGGAAGTGTATAATCACCTTTTGCTAAATGCTATAGATTAAGCAGTGTTTGCATTAGGATATGAAAGCAGTTTCTCTTTGTTTTATATTCAAGACTAAAGTGGACTATAGAAGGCACAGTGTTCCTGGGTTACCCTTTTGTCTTGAACTGAGAGGTGTTACATTTTGCCAGAAAACCTGTGTCCTTAAGATTTTGTTTACTATGTGTGAAAGTTAGGTAAGTAGTCACAATTGTAACAGCAGATGAAGTCAGTTCCAAAATAGATGAATTTCGCCATATTCCTTAGTTAATTTCTGATTAATAAGTTTATGTCGAATGTGTCTCAGGATGCTGTGAGCTAGAGTGAAGTCACCTTAATCTTGTCAACGAGAAGAATTTGGAGATAAAGCATCATGCCAGAGAGTTGTAGGAAAAATAGAGCTTAAAATGAATTCAAGTTGCAAAAGTATAGGGGAGACCAGTTAAATCGTTGTCACCAATTACTGTGGTCTTCTGAGTGCATACAATCATATGGTTTTCTGCTGTGACTGCCTGCCAGGTATCTGGCCTTATCCTTGAGGCTGTGTGGTTCTCCTAACAGGTGACCTGCTGATTGCAAGGGGGGTGGAAGGGGTGGGAGGAATGGAGTGTATGCATGTGCTATCATGTCCACAGTGCAAACAACTGCCAGCAGACTGTGTTAAACTCTTGTAGTGTCATCATTTAATCCTGTTTTACAATAACTATGAGAAATTACAAATATTGAGACTTCAAAATTGCATTTAGCAGCTTCTTGTGATTGATTGATTGATTGTAAATGAGCCAAAAGAAGCATTAAGTCAGTCATATGCATCTCTTTTCTTTGACAGGAAGTAGTTTATACAACAAATAGAATATTAATAAGAAGAAAAATAGAAAATGTCGCACAGATACGTGACTGGCAGGTTAACATCTCTTCCTCCCACCTGTGCATTGTCATTTGTATACATGAGCAAATCAAAGTGTCATTATCATAGATCTTTCTGTTTCTGATCTTTTTTGTGTTTGTGTTAGAGAAACAAAGAAACTTGTTTGAACTGAGCTAGTTGTAGACCTTGCAGGGGATAATTTCCTGTGTTTCTCTTAATTTAGTGTGTGGTTCTCTTGTATCTCTGGAAGATGAGATTCTCTTCTTTATTTACAGACTTTTCGCATAGACAAGTTGCTTTTGACTAAACACAAAGGTGCTTAAATTGACTGCCATTGTTTTGTAGAAAGGTCAGATGTAATCTACAAAATGCATGAAGGTGAATGAGCAAAAAAAATCCTGGGCTTATAAAGACTGTGATAAGTGATTTTTAATTTTTTTTTTCCCACCAGTTTCTGGTTTTGGTGGTTCCAGTCAATTAGAAGATGACTTGGAGTAAAATTATAGCTGAATTAGCTTGGATTTCATGTCACCAGAAACTAAATGTCAAAATTTCATGTAAGCTTTTTTTCTTTTTCTTTTTTTGTCTTTTTCTTTTATTTATTTTTTTTAACATAAGTTCATTGTATTGGGACCTATACCTTCCTATGTTTTTGTAGAGTGCCTTCTACCTCACAGAGGCATTATGAGGCTTCCACAGGCTGTCACTGCATGAATAACATGATTTGATATCAATCTGACCCAACTTCTTACCTTCAGTGTGTCCTCTCCAGAGTGACCTTCAACTTAGTAGCTGATTACCATCAATATCAGTGAGTAGCTGGTGATTTCTTACTGTTTTGGTGGAACTGTTCTGTCTTGGAAAGCACTTAGTTCAAAGCTGTTTTACAGTGTCCAGTGTTGAAATTTGTGGGTAAAAGTTCACAGAATCACCTGATGATCTTAGAGAAAAGTGGTTAAGGTTTTGAGCAGATATAATGAGTGAACATCTCTCATATATACACCCAGAGAATACCAGCTGTGATTTGAATATATTCTTAGGGGCAAGGTTGATAGGTGGTAAGAAACAGGAATGTTCTCCATCAGCATTATTCATAAAGTGGGGAATACAGCTGAGTAATGTTTGGCATTTTTTGTTAAACAACCTGTGAGGGGATGTTCAAGGTGCAGGTGATGGCCCTCGGGACCTACATTCTGCAGTCTTCCCTAGAAAAGTAAAATGGTTTTCTTTGGATGCATCTAAGGGTAGTTGTTATTAGGCACCTTTGTAAAAGAGGCAAGGACTACATTGCAAGGCAAGCGTGCCCTTTAAAGGTGGAAGAAAAGTTTGAAACCTGTGGCTCAATGCTTTTGAGTGGGCAAAACCAAGTCAGTGAGTTTTTTTTCTCCCAGTTGCCTTTAGATATAAAGGTTAGACTAGCACAATCATGAAACTGTAGCAGTGGGGAACAAAGACACAGGGAGCTCCTTGCTTTTGCTGAAGAAGACTGTTTATTGTCACAGACCGAACCCTTTTATGTTCTAAACTTAACCCAAACAACACACATTGGCTGCCTGTCACTGCTGTCTTGCTGCTCCTGCATCCCTTTTCCAGCTCTCTGCCCGTGTAGTGTCCATGTGTCTCCTCAGACAATCACTGCCTCACACACCAGGCAAGCATATGCCAGCCATATAACCTGTTCTCTGGTTACAGGACCTGCTTTTTGCCTGGCTGTTAGCTGAACCCTTCCCAGACTGTTTTCTGTTGAGCAAGAGCGAGCAGGATTTCTTGTCTCCCACAAGAAACAATATCAAACTTTTTATACCACTCCAGCAGTATGCTATTCCTGGCCTTTAAGATGAATGGCAGAGTGAACTTAGACTTCCACAGACTTGAGGATGCAGACACCTTCCTTCTCTGTGCAGACATTAGCACATGCAGGTATGACTGCAGGAAATGAGAAAGCGTTGAAAACAACATTGTACATCGATTCTATATTGAGGCTTGCAATGACATAGTGAAAGTTTGAAGTATTTATGAAAGCAAATGAGGAAAAGAAGAGTCAGGAATACTTTTACAGGATCCTGTTTTAAGTGAATTCACAGCAATAACATTCATGGCACACGAAGACAAGCCAATTTCCAACAGTAAATCTAAAGAACAGTAATTATGTAAGTGCATCTGTAGGATAGAAAGCAAGGAGAAAACTGCTTCCTTCTTTCGCCAAGCTTTACTGCAGACTGGAGCTGACGGGACATGGGCCTTACTGTCTTGTACTGTCACTTGTGTAATCTTTCCAGCAATGCTGATACCTTAATTGAAAACCAGATAATTTCTTAAAGCATATTATAATCACCTATATGATGAATGATGCAGTATTCCTAGCTGATAAGGTAGTGACTGGTCCTTTCCCAAAGGAGATGGTTTTCAGTTTGTGACTACTTTTGGTTGTAGTATTACAGCTCAGTAGTCCTATTTTAAGCACTTTGTAATATGGGCTATTACAAGCAATTATCATGACCCACTTAATGTCTTTCACATTGGCTACAACACATGGAGACTGATGGCCAAATATAAAACTTCTCACTAGTCTGATCTGCCCTTGTGGTGGATCATTCTCTTGTTCATATGCACTTAACCTCCTTAAAGTATGAAACACTGAAAATAGTACTTCTGCAAATTGCACTAAATAACTACTGTGAAGAAAAAGACAAGGGCTTCTTGAATGTGACTTCATAAAATAAAGAAACTAGTAGAAAACTTTTAACTGATACTTCTGCTTTCGTTTAGTCATATTAGTTTTCATCTTGTACATTCTGATTAAAGTCTGCTTCCCAATATGTTTTTCCACTGATGTGTCTTTACCACTTATTAATAAGAACCAATGTAAAGTGGAGTCAGTGTGACTTTATCCTGCACAAATACAATTCACTTCAGCAAAAACTATGAAAAATGCAGTTTCTCCCTAGAAAATCTTGATCTTCCATTAATGGCAGCCAAGAAGTACTGCAGCTTCTTTGGTTTTAGTGAAGTTGAAACAATTGCAGTAACCTTTTACTTCTGTAGTGAGCTGAATTCAATATTTTTAATGAAGGGTTTCATAGGAAAGGATGTAACTGAAACTTAGTCACCATTGCTTAGGATTCTGGTTTCCCCTTCAAGAGTTTTATCAAGAGCTGGAAAGTTTCTTTACTTTTAGAAAAGCATGTTTAACCACATAAGAATATTTGAGCAAATAGTTTTCTAGAAGAACAGTGTACTAGTGTAAGACTGGTGAAGAAATCTTACTTAGAAGATAAAATGTCTCTAGTTGATACACTGTTCAAATGAACCACTAATTCTAATAGTACTCCCTAGTGCTGTCACACTTTGGAGAAAGAGAAGAGGTCCCTACCAATAACTTGTGTAATAAACATATTAGTGTGTATAAACATACCTAGCTTTCTGTTGAGGATGAACTTGGTGCTAATTGTCTGGTGGTGCCTGCAAGTCTTGAGTTGCAATTCAGGCAAATGTTTTATTTGCAGTGGTCCACCTCTTGAAATCAATGCTTCATTGTCTTTAGTTTGTTGTTTTAGAAGCAAGGTAAATTGTTGCTGTTCTGAGAACCAGAATTCTAAATATTTTGTTATTTTTTTTTTCAAGGGCTCCCCCTTTAGATTTTTTTTTTCTTTTTTTTTTTTTTTTTTTTTTTTTTTTTTTTTTTTTTTGGATTCAGCCCTAATGTTAGAGGGAGGAAAGTTTTGTTGTCTTTTAGTTGAGTAAATTCTCACAGCCCAAAATTATTATGCTTTATCACTGCTGCTTAACAGTACTAAGACTGACAGAAAGTACACATGCAGTTGTGTGATATATCCCCAAGTGTTAGCTCAGAATTTTAAACTCACTTTGAAAGGAGTGGAAGAACATGTCAGGTAACTGCTACCTAGAGGGCATGTTATTTTCAGAGCATCTTAGGGGCAGATGTGTGTCAAAGATCTGTTTGCTTCTGTTGATTTATTTTTGTGCCTTTTTTGAATGTTGAATATGAGGACAGGTTCAGGTTCAACTCTGTCAAGTCTAGCAAAATGAGATTTTTATGGGTAAAGCCATGTCTTGTTAGTCAGCAGTCCCTAGTATCTGTCTCTTTATGATTCTGCCACTGATTTTATAGAAGACATAAAACAAAGTATCTTCCATCCCCTTGCCCCCGCTCAAATCCTCCAAAAGTTGGTGCCAATAATACTAGTTTCCTTGGTCAAACACTTATATGCAAACTAAGTTACTACTCTATTTGTCTTGCAGTGGTTGAAAGTTCTTAAGATACTGTGTTAAAGAAAATGAAATAAACTGAAAGTATGAAAAAATTCAGTAAAGCAGCACATTTTCACCAGGGAGGAAATAGTTCCATGGAATTTCCCTAAAAAAGGCTCTTAATTTCTTTGGAGTAATAACTTTGTATTTCAAGCTTCTATTAGCTTGACTTAGAGTGTTAGTCATGTTACTGATGACAAAACTGAATGAATAAAACGTCTTAAAAAATCAGAGGTTCTAGTAATTGCTGTGGCCTGAGTTCAAGTTCCAGGGGATTAAATGTATTCTTAATACTTAATTTACTCCAACAGCTGACTTAACCATGGAAAAATGTATAGGTGCCAAGGAGACACAAGTTGAATAAGCTACTAGCCTCTGGGAATTTTATCCTGGTACAGATGGTACATATTAGGAGCTCTTGTGGGAAAACAGTATTTTATAGAACATGAGGGGGAAAAACAGTGTAATTCACAAGATGATCAGAATACAAATGCTTTGTTGAAGGAATTTTTACTCTAAGCAAGGAGCAGACAGGCAGGCAATCAAATTCAGTGGGAGCAGAAGAACTAAAACTTAGGTTATGCTATAAACAATGCATAAGTGAATCTTAACCAGCATGGCTGGCAGTAAGAAACATTTGAGCTATACTGCTTTCCTTAAGGAACGAAGGCTTTTTTCTCACTTTTGCATATCCCTCAGAAAGCAGCAAGAATCTTGAGGATGTTAACTTTTTCCTTATCTTGTGAAAATTACTATCTTGTGGAAAGGAGGACAGACCCAAATTACTGCCACAAGTTTAGGACAGTCAGCAAACACAGAGGTTGGTATTGGCCTTTTCCACTGTCCCCGTTCCTGACCCATCAGCTTGGATATGCATCAACGCTTGCTAAGTTCTCAGAAATGTGGGAGGTTTATCCTTCCCCCAGAAACTGAAAAGCACCCTGGATAGAAACCTTGGGAACAGGTAAAGATGCCCAAGGCACACAGGCCACACCCCATACAAAATCTGGGTGAAGTAAGGGCTGTTCTGAGAACTGCTTTTCTGTCTTAGTCAAACTTTCTATCCTCTTATGAAGCATTTAAACTTTAATGGTATCTGTTCTTTTGTTTTCTATGTGGTCCTGATTTTGTAACCACCATCTGAAAGGTGATGAAGGAAACAGTATTATAGGTCTGTTAGCTTGTGTGAAACTTTCAAGACTAAGACTGTAGCTTTTCCATTTTTCTGTAACTTCTGAAAAATCATGCTGCTTTGTTCTAAAGTTATATTTCTCAGCATGGGCCCTAGCAGATCTAGGGAAGGATGAACATATTGTTCTCCCTGTAGTCATTTCACTGACCCCCTCAGAGGCAGAACAGTAAATGTTGAATCCTATTCTTCTGAATTTCTGCTCTTGGGATGATGAGAAGGAATGGGAAACAAAAGTGCACACAGGGTTTGTCCATCTGCCTTTACTTTCTGATGAAGCCTTGTAATGTTTCCTAGGAGTAGGAGGATAAATAAACTCTTTATAGAGAATGTCAGCTTGAACATGTCGCGTGTTCAGAATATGTCAATATTAAAAACATTTAGAGGGAAGTGAACAAAGCAAGAACTTCAAAAGGTACTAATGATCACAGTCAAAGAGAAGGAAAGTTGGGAGGTAGAAAGAATTGCTGGTAACTCTATATCCACATGTTTCTTCCAAGTGCCTAACTAGTGAGAAGCATTATATTCAAGATTAATTTGGTAACTGATTCGCAGTCATAACCTTTAATCTGAATTATTTTCCCAATTGTTTGATAGGTGTCAAACAATAAGCAGCTGCACCATTTTTTTAAAAAAACATATTCTCATTTAAAAGTGTGGTGAAAAAGATCCTTCTTTGTGCCTCCTGGAAGCAGACAATAGGAAATAAATGAGCTGTCCTAGTTCAGAGCATCAAAGTAAAAAAATCCAAAAGGTTTGTTTAGCAATATGTAATAAACAACTCCCGTCTCCTTTACTTGCTAAAAGAAATTGTTTCCAGGGGAGGAAGTGGGATATTAGAGAAGCTTTTACACTATGCTTCCTAAGACACTGTTCTTAGAAACACTGTTCTAAGAAAGTTGTTTTCAGTCACTACCTTTTTTCTGGGACAGACAATCAGCATGACTCTATTCCATGCCCCTTAAACATAAGTTGAGGGACCAAAAGTGTTGAAAACAATGTGTTTATTAGACAGTTACTTCAGGCATTTTGAGGGAACTGTTGAAGAAGATACAAGAGACAAACCAAAAGGATTTTTTTTAATCACCAACTGAGGATCTTCATGCAGTTTTAGTTTCCTTGGAGGAGTTGGATGGATTGACTTGTAGTCTGAGCATCACACTGCCTACACAATTATGTATGCTTTCAAAGGCTATAATATATGGGCAGCTGCCAAATGTTAGGTGTAGAATTACAGTTACCTGAACACCTATGACAGTCATAGTTATATTTTTCTTCATTGTTCATGCAGGAAACAGCAGTGGCAGGTATATGGATTCTTCAGTTTTCTTTTCTCAGAGGACTGTTGGTTGGGGGATAACAAAAGAGAAGTGCAGAAATAAACCAAAGAAAGTGCTCAGTAGAAGTCTATATACTGATGTAACACCAGTGGTTTTTTTTTGGTTTTTTTTTTTTGAAACTTACTGAAACTAACTCATTTAATTAATGGCATTGAAGTTTACTCCAAAGTCTCTGCCAAATGCTTAGGTCACTGGCAGATGAACCTTGAGGGTTTCCTGGCAAATTCTTTACTGTAAAAGCAGTCAGTAAAGGTACAAAGGTGAAAATTGCATATTTCAATAGTTAAAATATTTACATTAAAATAACAGTGGAGATTGATCACTTTAACTTAGCAAACTTATTTCTTGTAGAAAATACATGACTTGAGCTTAAACACTTGCACAAGCTGTAGCTTGTAGGTTCACAGGAAATTTGGTGTGTGTTGGCTTCCAGCATGATAACTGAGGGTAGGTAATGAGAGTCTACTTATGGTAGCCCCATTTAAGACCCTGAAAAAAATGTAATTCTGTCCCAGCCTGAACCAATACTGAAGTGCTGTACACCTCTTGCCTAGAGGCTTTAAAAGTTATCCTGTGAAGGAGAGCACTTGCTTACTGCCACTATATGTTCAAATCTGGGAGTCCATTCTGGGATGTTGTAGTCTGAAGTGTAGTGTGTCTAGTGCCACAGACTGCTACTTTTGCAGGACTGTTGCTGTGAAGCATCCTTTGTTTTTTTTTTTAAGGTGGGACTGAAATTAGATGCTGAAGCTGGTAATATGCCACTTGCAGAAAGTGACATAATTCTATTGGCATTTTCTTTACCATATTGTTGCACTTTCCTGTATTTTCTATAGCTACTGTATGTATTTGTATGAGCTTTACTGTGTCTCTTAAAGTAATTACAAGTTTGAAACACTAAAGTGCTGTGTGTTCATATACAGATACAACAGCAAATAGAGATTAAGTGGATTAGGTGGTTTAAAGGATGGGCAGTTCCAAGGGAATATTTACCAGCACATACTGTTAAGCATCCTCTTTAGGTAAATAATGTCTTCCGAAGTCACAGTAATTTGTCCATGTTGTTGAGAAGTGTTGTGAGAATCTTTTGATGAGTTCAGACTCAAAATCGAGGTAAATTATTCTCATCTGTTTGAAAGGGCATGCATGTCTGGGGCTGTCTTAAATAGTTTGTTTTCATATGCATGTTGAGCCTGTGTCAGTAGCATTTGTAGCCTATTTATATTACTTGAGTAAAGTGTGTCACAGATTTAGTTTAGTTCTTCTTAGCAGTGTTGCAATTTATGCTTTTTAATACTTCCTTTGAGGTTTGTAACATCTCATGAGCATTACAGTTTATGTTAGCCTGCAAAAGAACAGATACGTATTTAACTGAAGTAGCCAGTGTTCCAGTTTTCTGAGGTAACCGACTTATGAATGTAAAGAAGACTAAGTGTTAAATGACTTACTTAAAATTGAATCAGAGTTTAAATGCAGGTCTTTAAAAATTCTTGTTATATGTTTATCTCTACATTGAGTACCATTTGTTATTGTCTTGTTAAATGTAGGAAGTTGCATTAAATCAGCTGATTGTCTTCATTATGCTGAGCTGGAACATAACGTAATTCTCTTTTTCAAGGGTTTTTTTAATCTCTGTAGGGTACCTGTCTTATATTCAGTCATTAATATATGTTGTAAATAACACTCATACTGAAAAATACCTCATTAAGAATGAAGACAGTCAAAACAATCTCCCTGTTCAGTAGATTGCTAGTGTGAGTGTTCTGTATTTGTTGTTTCACAAAGATTTTTTTTTTTTTTCATGCAGTACATTATGTGAAAAATGTAGCCTATGTGCTAGTTTTCCACTACACCCTGATGTTTTTATTGGTTCTGTAGTCTTCAAGCAGGAGCTGGTTATTATGATTTTGAAATTAAGGGAGTTTTCTTGCAAAGATATGGGGGTAAGAATAACAGTTCTTGACTAGTATCACTAACAAGACAAACAAGAACAACAACAGCTATGAAATTACCCACAAACAGAACAGTAACTCAGTCCCAGTGTTTTTTTGGCTGCAGGCACCTTTTCCCTGAGCTGCAGTTCCCAGTGCTGGGGGCGGGCGGGTCCTGCAGAGCCGCAGGAGGGCTGGGGGTGATGGCAGCGCTGTCCCAGGGGGAGAGAGAGATGGAGAGAGAGCTCTCCACTCACGGTGTGGGTCCCAATGCTCAGCAGAGTGCTGGATGGTGGCAGGTTACAGTGAGAAGGCAGCAGGGCAGGGTCTGACAGCAGTGAGGATGGCTCCTGGCGCTGGGATGGCAGGGATGGGACAGAGGCAGCGATCGTCCTTCTCGTCCGAACTCTGTGGGGGAAAATGGGGTGAGCCAGAGCCTTCCATCTGCTCTTCTGGATGTTTGGATATTGAGGGGTTTCCCTCTTCTCTCCCCTTCCCCTTGTCACCAGGGCCCAGTCAACAGGTACCTTAGCATAACAATGGTAAAAATTCCACAGAGGGAAAAGGGAGAACTAACCCGCAACACTGTGGCTGGTGGCAGGAAAGCAAATGGGGAACACAAGTACACCTGGTTGGTGTGGAGGTAGGATGTGAATTCTGAGTGTTGGATTCAGGCTGAGTGGGGTCTGGTGATTGCTGCTGCTGCAGGGGAGATGTGTGATGGCAGAAGTTCAGTCTCACTTCCTGTAAGTTCTGCTTTAGAGGACAAGTATTAGGGTGTATGTAGGTTTATAGAAGCTACTAAGTGCTCCCTTAAATGGATGGACTGGGGAGAACAGCACCTGCAGTGATGAACCTCCTCCAGTGCCTGCCCACCCAAACCCAGATCTTACATCTTGGGATGCTGCATGTCTAGCTTATGTACCAAGTGAGACTTTTCTGCTGCTGTCTACTGAATCTTCCTCTTCCATTTGCTTTGAATAAAGACGTGTACTTTTTAGCCACAAGTTCTACTTTCTTTGCTGTTTAGGTGCTTTCCAAGGTCTGCTATCCCTTTAAACTCCAGAAGTGTCCAAAGGCTCTTGTGTTACCTACCTGCAGTGGAAAGCATGAAAAAAGGCAGCAGAGTATCATGTCACAAGAGGAAAAAAAAGGGGGAAGGATTGTGTTTTGGGAGGCAATTTTTTTGTTGAGGCAATCTTTCTTTTTGAAAGGCAATTTTAAATAAAGTCAAAGACACAAATGATGTGACAGTCACTTGTAGCTGATGTCTGTTGAGTTTGGTGCTTACCTTTTTGAAATTAAATTACTAGGAACATCATTAATTTAAAAACCAATATTAGCTGTCTTTGATATATCATGATAATTTTAAAACACTTGGCTGGTGGAAAGGCTTAATTTTCTGAGAATGTACAGAAAAATGAATGGGGATGCCTGCTTAAGGGTTTTGCTCTGATTAGGTAAACAAGACACATAGCCTTTCTTTTAGTTTCTTAACAATAAATTGCATGCACACTGTGCTTAGGAGTTTTCTCAAATCTGTGAAGATCAGACTGAGAACAAAATCTAAGACGTATGTATTCATACAATTTCCTAGGGCAATTGCTGGTGAAAAAAACCAGAGAACTACTGTCTTAGGTGACAGTGTAAGATGTAACCAAAGGTGTGTATTCGATCACCATTTCCATAAGCTGTTAAGACCTGGTGGAGCAGTGTTGTCTCTTCCATGACTCATCCCTGATAACTCCTTTGGAGGGTTATCTTTTATTAATGGGTCATCAGGTCTCACTGCAATACTGATAAAATTACATCATCCCACTGTGAAATGCTCTGCCCAGGGGGAGGAAACAAGCATTCCTACCTGGATATAATCTGAGATTTGGAGCACTACAAGCAGCCTTATCCACTGGATTCCCAGAGGACAAGTGTTGCAAGGAGCGACTGGAGTCAGACACGTAACACTCATAGAGGTAAATGCTCCACTTTATTATACAAGCTGTTGTCTTTTATAAAGTTCTGACATACGTGCATGCGCTCATGCACGTAATACTAATATTTATTGGCTACAAATAACTGTTCATGCGCCGTGACTACCCTACTAATTGGTTACAGCATTTTATGTTTATGTTCTACTTTCTTGCTCTTGTGATTAGCACATCCTGGCTTGCTTTCTCACTCTTGCCACCTGTTTATCTCTTATTCTCAGTCCAAGGTCAGCATGCCTTTGCTAGTACTAAAATAGCCCAATTTATCCCAACACTGCAAAGCAAGCTCTCTGCGGCCTCACTGGCCCGAAACTCCTCCACAATTACCCCTTTTTCTTTTTGCAAGAGCCAGGCATTATTAACTGTTCTAAGAAGCATATTCTTTTACATATGATATAGCATAGCTAGCAAGCAGCAAAATTATAACTATTGTTTAAAGTATCCCAAACCCCGGCTTAATCAACAATTCAATCCAACCCATAATACCAAGTTTTGAAACCCAATCTCCCAAAGGAACATCTTTTTAATTGATCACTTAGTTTTTGTACTTTTTTATTAATTGACTCAGAACGATCAGATAAGTTTATGCAGCACATACCTTCAAATTTTTCACACCCATGATTATGTGCTAGCAAAAAATTTATTGCTGTCCGATTTTGCAGAGCTGTGTGATTTGCATTACTAACATTTTGGGATAATTCATTTAAAGTGGTACTGGTTAAATTAATTTCATTTTTGTCCATCAAGCCAAACATTGGTTCTTTAATTTAATTATTTGCCAAATGTGGGTCTGCCCAGCTCAAAGCGATAATGCTTGTGAGTAGAGGGAACAAGATTCCAATAGCACCTTTCCCTGTTTTACCTTTTGGGCCTGCCATATTACTCTTTTAATTGCCCAAATTGTATATGCCAATTTAAATGCTTCCTCACCTCCATGATCCTGTGGAGTATATACGGGTTATTGTAACACAACTACACTATCTGAACTAAACAACACAGGGTTCTGACTATAACAAGCGGTGCACAATGCTCTCTCAAAACACAAGTTGTCTATATAGTGCTTAATTAATGAATTTATCACTCTTCGCTGTCAATCTTATTGGTCTGCTTGGCGGCTCGAGTCCATTTGCTTGGAATACACTGGGGTCCTTTACCTGTGGAGACACAAGAATACCCTCTTCCTGTGAATAAAAGTGGTACAGGGCCCTCCCAGGAACTGGTTGCAGGAATTTTATAATGCACTAAAACTTCTGATCGTTGTAATTTATCCCATTTTCCATAAATCATTAATGCTGGGGCCATTTCAGCCTCCCCTACAAGACTCAAAAAATTTAGCGTAAATAACACCTTATGCAATCTATTCTGGGGTTGCAATTCTTCTGAAGATTTTTGTTTGGCCAATTGCTCTTTGAGAGTCCTGTTTGCCCGTTCCACTATTGCTTGGCCAGTGGAATGATGAGGAACTCCCAATAAATGCTTGATTCTCCATTTCTGCAGAAATTTTGCTACTCTTTCACCCTTATAGGTGGGACCATTATCTGTTTTTATTTGTATGAGCATTCCCAAAACTGCAAAGCAGGCTAATAAATGTCGTATAACGTGCGTTGCACGCTCCCCTGTCTGGGCTGTGCCCAGATCTGTGGCCCAGATCATGTGAGAAAAGGTATCAACAGTCACATGCACCTTTTTTTTTTGCCTGCCAAACTCAGCAACATGTGTAACATCCATTTGCCATAGCTCAGAGGCTTGGAGACCTCTGGGATTAATTCCTAGTCCAAGTGATCCTGTATGATGACTGCACTGATCACATGATTTTACTATCCCCTGGGCATCTGCCCACGACAGTTGAAACTGTCTTTTTAACATTTTTGCTATGACTTTGTTTTGCTGTGGCAAAAGAATCAATGGGGCCTCTGTGCACAATTGAGACTAACTGATCTGCTCTATCATTCCCTTCCCCAAGTCCCAAGGTTGTTTGATGGCTTCTGATGTGAAGAATGCAGCAAGGGGTGGATCGTTCATTTATAGTCTTTTGTAGCTGTAAAAATAGTCGCCCCAAGATTTCGCATTTGAGCAGCTGTAACACTGCATCTTCTATTCTTTGAACGATTCCGACTACATATAGGGAATCTGACACTATATTTAAGTTCTGGTGTCTTCATTGTCCCAATGCCCAAAGGACAACTTTCAGTTCCAAGGTTTGCAGGGAATCATCTCAAGAGCCAATAATTTTATGATGATGCCATTGTGTCTTGAGGTTGTAACGGAATGGTAAAAAAACAGTCTTTAAGGTCAATAACTACGATGTGCCAACCTTCTGGTAGCATAGGCGCCAGAGGCGTTCCTGGTTGGAGGGCCCCCATGGCCCACATCTGGTCGTTGACTCTTCATAGGTCATATGAGAGTCGCAACTTTCCAGATTTCTTTGGAATTACAAATATTGGTGTGTTCCAGGGGCTGGTAGATGGCTTAATATGACCTGCTTTTAACTGTTCTTATACTAATTCATGTGCAATTTGAAGCCACTCTTTAGATAATGGCCATTGCTCCACCCATACATGGCAGGGGTGGGCAGCTTCTGGGCAATGGCCTCTGTTAGAAAGGTGGCGAAGGGATTTGAATGGTGGCTCATACCTGGCTCAATACGTCTTGGCCAAGAAGATCTACCAAGTCGCCTGGAAGTGGCATTACATATGGTCGCAGGGTTACCTTTTGACCTTCGGGGAGCAGCAAGGAGACTGGATGCAGGCTCTGCATGGGTTGTCCTCCTCCACTGACATCTTGGACAGCATCGAGTGATGGGGTCAAGGGCCACGAGTGGGGCTACCCTTTCTGATTAAAGATGGCTACATCTGCTCCGGTGTCTAACATCACATTTGGTATTACTTGGTTACAAGTCTGCCAAGTTACCTTTATGTCAATTAACTGATGGAGAGTCATCTGTTGAACCAGGTTTACCAGAGCTCCACCCGTGGAACCAAATCCTTGATCCTGTTGTGGCAGGCACCTGCGAAAATATCATTTTCTAAAGGTTCTTTATGATACACCAGTAGCTGTGCAATTTGTGTGTCTTTTTAAAATGTAATCGGTGGTTTTATTGCATATACCATAATTTGGATTTCACCAGTATAATCAGCATCTATGATCCCGAGCAGCACAGTACGTCCTGCCATACTAGTTGAAGATCACCCTAATAGCAAGGCACCTGAAGTGCTGGCTTCATGATAAATATGTCCAGTTACTCCTGTTGGGATTTTTACTATTGGGAGTCTAACAGAGTCATGTCTACTGCTGCTGCTGAGTCGATTCCCAAACTGTCTCTTGTGGCAGGGGGTTGAAGCTGTGGGATAGCATTGGGCCGGCCACTTGTATCCTTGCACAGGGACCTGTCGCGCTTCTCTGCCTGCTTTTCGCTTCTCTGCCCTTCTCTCTTTTTTTTTTTAATTTTTTTTTTTTGCTTTCCTCTGTCGGTACACATTCCCTTTTGTGCACTTAAGGAGGAAGCCACAGACAACGGTGGGGCCAAGGGCGACTTTGGGAGCAGCGGGGCAGATGTTGCGGATGTGGTGCCCTGCCCCACCAGCGCTCGGCCCTCCAGGGGCGGCTCCGCAAACGGTGGGGCAGATGGTACCGCAAAAACATCCCCCACCATCATTCGTTTAAGCACATCAGATACAGATGGGCATTGAGGGGCCGATAGATCTTTAACTGGTGCTTGCCCAAGTTGTCCCAAAAAGGCATTTAAAAGTCCGAGGCCTTTAACTGGCAATGGGGGTTTCGCTGCTCCCCCCGGTGGGGCAGGAGCCTCAACAATGGCAACAACTATCTTTACCTCTGCTTTCATATCATTTAAGGTGTTAATGACCGTGCACCAGGTAGTATGGCAGTCTTTAATCTCTCTATCCTTGCTCGTGGTCGTCATGTCCCACGTGTGATCACCGAGAGCACGCCAAGCCTCTGCTTGAAACACAAGTGGCGGGCTAGTGAGAAACCCGTGTTCTCACTCCCACTTCACCAATTTGATGAGGGTCTTCTCCACTAGTGATTCCCCTCACTTAGCGAGTATACCATGCAATAGCTTCTCCGCAGCAGCACATTCACTTTCAATGCTTGCCTTTAATCAGGACCAGGAAGAGAGCGCTCGATTCTTCCTACCTCCTCTAGGGATGGTCCCTTGCTCCTCTTACCGCTTTGCCTCACCACACACCATGGCATGATTAGCAAACCTGCTTCAATGCCTATACGTCTATAGCGAAAACCGCATCCCACCACGCTGTGTCCCTGTTCGGGTGCCAGATGTTGGGAGGAGCAACCAGAGTCAGACATGTAACACTCAGAGAGTTATGGTGAATGCTCCACTTTATTATACAAGCTGTTGTCTTTTATAAAGTTCTGACATACGTGCATGCGCTCATGCACCTAATACTAATATTTATTGGCTACAAATAACTGTTCATGCGCCGTGACTACCCTACTAATTGGTTACAGCATTTTATGTTTATGTTCTACTTTCTTGCTCTTGTGATTAGCACATCCTGGCTTGCTTTCTCATTCTTGCCACCTGTTTATCTCTTATTCTCAGTCCAAGGTCAGCATGCCTTTGCTAGTACTAAAATAGCCCAATTTATCCCAACACTGCAAAGCAAGCTCTCTGCGGCCTCACTGGCCCAAAACTCCTCCACAGACAAGAGCTCCATAACTGCCAGTGGACCTTTAGAGGAAGATCAGACCCTTCCACAGGATCACAGCTTCAAGAGAACTACATCTACCACTTCAACAGGATTGCAGCCACCATTTAATCAGACTGCTACCAACATGCTGACCAACAGGGTGTCAGGTTGTATCCTGACTGTCAGGTAAAGACAGTGGTTTTTGTATTTATTTTTTCCTATTAAATTGTAGTTCTGACTTGGAATCTCACTGGTTTGCATTCCATCTAGTACAGCTGATGCCTAGGAGTGGTACCTACAATAGAGGCTAGACAAGATTAAGAGCATGAAAGTGGGTATTTATTAAAGGCCTTCAATTGGTACACTTGGAGCAGTCAGAAGCCTCTGAGAGGGGTTCCACCCAAGATGGATGATGGTCACAAGTTTTTTATGTAGTTGTAAATTTGGCCTATTTACATATCAGGGTTAATCCTCCAATTACAGCTTCAGGTAATGAAATAGCATACCCCCAGTTTACTCGGGGTAAAACACATAACAAAAACAAATACCCAAACAAACAAAAAACAAAAGAAACCATCAAATAAAAAAATAAGAAAGGTAAGGAACCTCCAGAATGAAGTACACCACATTTTACAAAGCCTTCTTATGCAATTTGCTATTGCAAATCAACCCGTCCTCTATGGGAAATAATGCTTTGGATAAATTGTCTCCAAGCAAAAAAAATCTGCTTTTATATAAAAAAATTGAGAGCATGAGTTCTTTGAAAGCATATGATATACTAGCATTAAATGCTGATTTCCATTTTGACTAATTTAATGTCCTCTAGACAATATCTACTCTAATTTCTGAGAGAGTTATAAACAAATGTTAAATGGAGGATGTGTTTTAGATGGAAGTTGTCACACATATATAATCTTGCAGGTTTGAATTGCCTTTCTTCACCCAAGGTGAATCATTACATTCCCCTTATCAAAACTGAAGGAAAATGTTAAGTTTTTTGTTCCTCTGCAGTCTTTTTGTAAGTCATGACCACTAATGAAATTATGGTGGTTTAAGATTGTCTGGCTGGTGGCATGCGCTCTAATTTTTGTTCAATATGTTTACACTGAATTATTTCTCCTCTCTGTATTTCAAGCTGTTATTTAATCAATACAATACATGGAGAAAATATGTGCCAGAGTGTGATGGTTTGAAAGCAAAGCCAGTGAGAGACTCAAAGTCAGAAATACAATTTAATAGGAAAAAAAAGAAAAAAAAATACATGCAGTAGTACAAAAGAAAACCACTGACAGAGTCAGAAAACAACCTGAGAGCCCTCTACTTGGGGTGATGGTAGCAGTCCAGATGAAGCGGTTCTGTTGAAGTAGTGATGCTGTAGAAAGGTCTGGTAGCTCTTGTCCTCTGGAATCCAGTGGAAAAAGGGTGTTTTGACGTTCCAAATCTCAGTTTTCACCTAGGTAGGAAATGCTTGGTTCCACCCCCTGGGTGGAGCATCTCCCAAGGGGATGATGTAATTTTATCAGTCATGCAGTGGGACTCAACAGCCTGTTAACAGAAAATATCTTCCAAGAGGAAGGATGGGTTGTGGAAAAGATGAAGAGCACTGCCCCACCTGGTTTTTTACAGATGGCCCATTAGCAGAGGATATCTCCCACAGAGATGAGGATCACTGCCCCCTGGTTTCAACAGATGGTGATAGAATATATACTTTTGGGTATCTTTACATTGTAACCTAGGACACAGATGCATACCAAGGCAGGGTAAATACATTGCAAAGAGCAACATGTTTAGTGTTTCCACTGAAATATTCTTCACAAACCCAAAACATAGCTTTGCCAGCGATTTTAGGAGAATTTTTGGTGTGATAATGGTGTCTGAACAAAGATTATGATATTTGGTAAAAAAAACAAACTACAAAACACCAAAAAGAAGTGTTATCACTTTGCCTATGTTAGTGTTACTAGGAGGCACTGCACTTTTTTTTTTTTTTTCAAGATCTGTGTAACTAAGTTACAATGCCCAAAAGTGTTCCTCCAGAATTGTAATAAAAACTATTTCCTTTGTACTGAATGCTTGCAACTCAACAGTGAAATTGGAAAGATGTCACTGACTGGAAAATTGGAAACAACTCTGTGTTGCTTCTCTCAGAAACAAGTACAGCTGGGGATTACAGAAGAAATTGTTTATTCTATAGCATATAAATGAGTAAAACCTTGCTAATGTTTCCATCAATAGCTTTCCAAATAGTTTTGTGGTATTTTTAAAATAAAAGAAAGACCATTTTGCAAATGCAATTTTGTCCCCTTTTTTTTCTGATATTTTCAAGAGCAGACTTGAAGTACTGCATGATGCATGGCTTTTATGCATAAGAAAACACTTAGCTTTCTTAGGCAAAACTGTGGCTGTGATCTGTTAGAAGTCTGTTTGGAGAGCTTGGTCACTACTCAGCCCTGGTGAGGTACATCTGGAGTGCTGTGTCCACTTCTGGGCTCCGCAGGACAAGACTGACATGGAGCTGTTGGAGAGGGTCCACAGAGGCTGTGGAGCCTCCTTCAGTGGAGATACTCAAGAACGGTCTGGACACAAACCTGTGCCATGTGTTCTAGGATGTCCCTGCTTGAGCAGGGAGGTTGGACCAGACGTTCTGGTGTGATCCCTTCCAGCCTTAGTCATTCTGCAATGAATCAAGTAAAATAACCATGAAAAATCGAGATGTGATGGAAAAAAAATTAGTCTTGGCTTGCTTGTAAAATTTCTTTAACCTCAAAATTTGACCCATTTATGGAATCACTGGTATACAGATAGACTTTGTTGGCTCTCAAATGCCTATTCCCAGTTTGATCCTTGCATAGCATAATGGAGTTAAAATAGAGAGTAAGATTTATTGTGTTAAGTATCTGTTTTGACGTTAAGAACAAAACATTCTCTATGTAAAGTGTTTAATGGGAAGAAGAGGTATATAATTAATAGCCAAGAAAGAAATTACTTCAAATCCTGGTACTGTGGGACCTGTTTTTTTAAGTAAAGAAGAAAATCCCAAGGGCTATACATTCTATGCAAATATGAAAACGTACTAGTGCACAATTACTGGAAAATTTTATTAGTCTTAAAATACTAATGGTATCTACAGGGCAAATTGACATTTGTTGTCTGAGTTTTTAATGCTATACTTAATGTGTTTTCCATCAAAGATAATTTTTTGGTTTATTATGTTATTATCTAGGCAACCTTAGATGCAGTTCAGTTGTTCAAGGGCTTTCTTTTCATTTAGTGTCATGCTTGTCTAAGAATGAGTTCTAGACCCAGTGCTTTCTGGAAGTGCTGTACTCCATTGATACCTGAGACATATGTATATTTTTAAACAGTAATTTTTGAGAAATTGTAAAAACTGTATTGAAAAGAATACTATTGTCTTGAAAAAAAATCTGGAAGTAAAGCAGGAAGTAGGAATAACTTTAGTTTAAAAGTACTCATTTCTATTCTTTTCCCATCTCTTTTGCATTCCTGCTTTGCTCAGAGGAAATATGAGGGAGCAGACAGAAGGGATGTCAAGCATAAACTATGCATGATCCTACACATTTCCAGTAACTTCTGAATGTATAAATAAGGACCCTTTCTTGTGTGTGCAGTGCAGAATACATCTGACAAATTTCTGTGTCCTTTAGTCAAGAGGAGGGGCTTCTGCTCCATCTGTGATGTGTACTGAACTTTGAAACTTTACAGCTGGCTGAGGGTCTTTCTATATCAGGAGAATGGTCCTTCTGCTGGAAGTCCTGGAGAGATAATATTGTAGTTTATCCCCAGCTGGCATCTAAGCATCGCCCAACAGCTTATTAATTTCCCCACAGTGGGATGAGGGAGACAATTGCTAGGATAAAAGTAAGAAACTTGTGAGTTGAGATTAAGACAGTTTTATAGGTAAAGTAAAAGATTCACATGCAAACAAAGCAAAACAAGGAATTTATTCACTACTTCCTTCATAGGCAGGCAAACAATCAGCCATTGTCAGGAAAGCAGTGCCCCATCACACCTAACAGTGACTTGCAAATGAGGGGTTTGGGTTGCTTAAGAAATTACTGTCAAAGGTAGTAGCAAAAGCAGGTTTAATATAAATTTGTGACTAACAAAGTTCAATGGCAAGGTTCATTCTATTACTTGTTACATGGATGAAATAAACAAAGCAAAATCAGATTAGAATCAGCTTAGAATAATTCACACAGAGACCAGAGATGGAAAAGAATAAGCATGTAGAAATGGTGAGACCCTCCCTCTGAGTCATAAGGTTCAGAGATGACCACCTTGCTTTCTAAGTTTGCTTTCTAAATTCCTGATGGAGCCTAGGTGTGATTGAGTCCAGACTCAACCACAGACTTGGAGACTTCCCTGCCCTTCTATCTTGTGTATTAAATTGTTCTCAGTTGATGAAGAAAGTATTTAATGGTCGGGGAGTAGGCAGAGTTTACAGAAAATGTCACTCCAAAATTTAGTTAGGGTTCATTTTATTTAAATGGTTTTAAGGTGTATCTTGCTATCCTATCCAGTTGGTAGAAGTGGGGATCTGATCACTCTCTATGTGAGGGAGGCAGTGTAATGTATCTGTAAATGCAATGCTGAGAGCCCAGTCTTAGAACTTTTAATGCCTTCTGTGCTTTCTCTTGGGGTTTTATCTTTCTCATGAAGTATGTGCCAGCATAAAGCAAATGGATGCACCTTATTACTAGTCTAGTACATACCATTTAAAGTGTGCTCATTTTAGTAATTTTTACTAGTTTCTGTTTGAACCTGCCTAAAATTTTTTTATATTAATGTGTGCCTGAAGTTAGAAAATAAGAGCTATTCTCTTCCAGGCTGTTTTTGTATTTTTTTTTTTTTAAAGAATCCAAATATTAGTCCTTTCCAGCTAGCAAGGTGATCTGCAGATTAGCAGAGTCAAAGAGCTTTTAAAAAATCACAGTTGAATGTTTAAAGCTGAATTATTGCTGCAGAAGGGATTTGGTACCACAATCTGCCTGCCTCTGAAAATGAATGCCACCTCTTCGTTTTGAAACTTCTTTTAAGGCACATGCTCTTGAATTGATGGAAAAGTTGGTCAGAGCATGACAAATACAAGCAAACGATGGACAAATATCTATAAATACTAGTATGGAAAACCTTATGGTTAAACTAGTTCTCTTTAAGAAGGCATCACTTCTTACAGACACCCACCTGGAGTATCCTGCAGGATACATAAAATGTGTGAATTCTTGCAGACATTATTCTGCATCATCCTGATATTGTGTTGAAATCTGCTTAAAGGGAACTTCTGCCTTTACTTGTTCATTCTGACTGTATTTTTAATTAAGATAAAGATTGTTCATGATGAAGTGTTAAACAGTGTTAAAATGGCAAATTAATCTCATGTTAAAGCTTTTAAGAAAGATAGCTTTAACTAGAATTTTGTTATTGTGTCCAAAGGCTTCAGTGTAGTCACTGTTAGTGAAATGTGGCTTGACTGCGTCTGTTCCTTAATCATCAGTTAATGTCTGATGCAACTCATGGGAATGCATTTGTGAAAGTAGTGCTTCACTTTTGGAATAAAGAAATAAAACATTTGATCAATTTATGTGAGCTGTAGAGAAAGTGTATTCTCCTGTTAGAACAGCAGACAGGTAATCATCAATGCTTGTTCTTTCTGTGGTCTTAGGTGACTCATTCTGCAGGCATTTTCAAAACAGTTCATTTGTAGAATGCACTGGATAAGAACTGAGCACTCTCTCTTCTTTCTTACATGTAGAATGAGTGTCACAGATTCATGGAATATCCTGATTTGGGAAGGTCCCATTCTGCAGCAGTCCTCTCCAGTGTCTCATTTCCCAGTCTCTCCACATATCCAGAGTTGCTCTATTCCAGATGCAGAATTTGGAGCTTGCTTTCTTAAACTTCATATAGTTGGTGATTGCCCATCCCTCTGATTTATCGAGGTCGCTCTGCGGGGCCTCTTGATAGTATGATTAGTCAATATAACCTAAACAGATACTGAATTGTTATTGAGAAGAAATCCATATTAATAGAATCATGTAGTAGTAGTGATAATGTTGTTGTTACTGATGCCCATTGATACCTTGAAGTTGCTTGCTGGAAGGCAGGCATTTTTTTGAGGAGCATTTCAATAACTTATCATCATCATCATCATCTATGAATTACTGGAACCTGTTTGTGTAGGAAGGCAGCTCAAAATGAATGGGTCAGCATAACCAGGATGTTTCTGACTATTCCTGTTAATTGTTTGTAATACAGCTAGCATTGCAGCTGAGTTCCTGAATAGTGGTCTGTCAGAGGAGGTTAGGTGACAGTATAATGTAGGTGAGGACCTGAGGTGTGTACACTATTAGAATTCATAATCTGTGCACTTGTACCTGTGTGCACATGTATGGTTGTTCCGCATTAAGGAAAACCATCATTCCACCTTCTTCTTTTCCTAGCACCTGAGCCTTCTTGCTCTAGCTTCTACAGCTTCCCCCATTCCCTCTATCTTTTTACAACTTGACTAGTCATTTGGCTTCACCTGTGTTCAAGCTTCTATGCAGCATTTGAAAAGAGCTTTGGCTATAGTTAGAGACCTGTTTGATCTAATTTCCATTATGTGGCCTTAAACATACCAAGTGCTACTGCTTGTTACAGCAATGTTGACCCCGTGGTACACTGAAACATGATGAACATAAAACACCGATTTCAGCAGTATGATTGTGTTGCATGGCTCCTATTTTCAAAATTGCACCTAAAGCTGTTTTAGTTGATCTATCTATTTAACAAATGTATTTGCAAATGCATTAAGACTAAAATTTTTGTTTATGGGAGAAGAAAAATGATTATTCTGACAAACATACAATAACAGGTGAGTACCTTGAACTCACAGAATATTCAAAGTTGGAAGGGGCCCACAAGGATCGAGTCCTAAATTTAAGAGGCCTGTACAGGGTTTGAATGCACAATGTTGGTGTTATTCCTACTGTGCTCAGATCAACTGAGTGAAACTCCTTATTTTGCCTTGCACAGGTGACAATACTCTCCCACTTTATTCTGGGGCGTGTATAGAAATACGTGTAATTTTGCTTATGTTTTCTTACTTCTTTTCTCCTGGACCTACAACTCTTGTCACAGGAAGCACTGTTGCAAGTGGTTTGTTATTCTGTGTGCTGTTGCCTGCTTCTTCCTGCATCTCAGTGAAGATGTTCCCTGGAACTGCCTTATCAGGCACCAATTTTTAACTGGCTTTGTAGGAACCTTCAGGGCCTCAATAGTTGTAGAGACAGCCTTGAATTTGGACCATCTAGTCTAAAGATACAGCAGAGAGGGAGAAAATTGTGTTCATACAAACTTTTTCCTTAGGAGAAAGAAATCTGACCATTATAATTAACTCTTAGTGGTAAGTGGTATTCAAGACACTTGGTCTGGGGCTTGAAATGCTTTTTTAGGTGCCACTTTAAAGGAAAGAAGCAGAGGTGAAATGCCTCTGTCCCTCTGGATCGGGGGAAATTGTTTTTAACAAGGTAGTGTTTTCTGCTTAAGTACCTAGTCTACTATAGCCACTTTTTTCCTAGCAAGCTTTGGGAAATCTGTTAGAGTCTCCAGTCGCTTCCTTTGTCAAATCACCTCTTCCTTGTTTCTTTTGTTGGTTGAGTTCTGTTGGTCTATATTTGCAATTTGCTTTTGTTTTGCTTTACCTTCTGCACTACAGATTTGGGATTTTTCTCCCCTCGTCTCCCCTCGTCTCCCCTCTTTTACTTTCTTTTTGTGGTTTATTTAACTCTTGTTACTTCTCTTTTCTCCACTCAGCATACCTTGCTAGGATGGTTTCCTGTTGGCTTGGCTAAGCCACATGTCACTGCAGCCCTGATTACTCCTTATGAGAGTTCAATAAACCAACACTTATCCCAGGGAGTGCTGTTTTAAAGTGCACAGTAATGCTGTTTCTGTCAGTACACTCTGTCAGTGGTGGCTTCCACAAAAAAGTAAGAAAAATGTAATAGCTACAGTCTACACACACACAATAACACTGAGCTTTGCTCAGTCACTTCTATTTCTCTTCAGAAAGGTTTCATTCACAAGACTAGAATTTTCCTTGTGCTAAAAGCCCATCTTTCAGTTTGGGAAGACACCCAAATTAGTTTCCTAGTGATTGTTCTGCAGTCTATTATCCAGGCTTTATCAAAACTGGGAGCTGTTACAGACTTTGAAGAACTGTGAGATGTGATGAGGTACTATTCAGCATGGTAAACTGTGTAAATCTGCAATAAGAGTTTAATGAGGGAGGCAATGAAAAATATTTGTGCTAATGAGCTTTTCTGCACTGATTAAGAGCTCGGGAAGAACTTTATGTGATATTTGCAGTGTCACAAACATGCAGCCTGAAATCACTATTTCTAAAGCCTCTGCATTTCCATCTGATTAAGTATCTGCTGTCTAATCTTTCCCCATTTTTGTGCAAGTGGATGTCAATCTTCTGTGCGTGACCACTGAAAAATATTGTGAAGGCTTTCTCCTTAAATTGTCTACTGCAGGCAGAGGAGGAGCAGGAAGGCTACTTTATCACTGACTGAAAAATGGCCAATATATATTACTGCAACCTCTGAAAAGGATTTCAGGTGCCCATCTGTGGTGCTTTGCTAAAATGAAGAATTTTGGTAATCAGTACAGTTAATTGCAATACAATCTTTTTGCAAACTACCAGGCAATTCTGAAAGGAGTATATGTCTGAGTAAATCGTGATTCATCTAATAGTTTGATGTTTTTGTTTTACTCCAGTCAGCTAGGTTGATAGAGATAGAGGAAATGTTTTTGAGGATGTTAACCTTTTGTGTTATTAGTTGCATCATTCTACCAATCTGCAGTGGAGAAACCTTCACTGAGGTGGTAGTGCCATAGACAAAATTTGTCATACATAGCAATGCAGCATTTGGAAGCATCTGAGTTGATGCTGCAGTTAAATGCATGGTTTCTCAAGCTTAGCCTCCCCTTCTGCTAATGTGTTACATGGATTTGAATTCTGTAATGAGATTTCCATGCAATCAAACAGGAGAAGGCATAGATGGCTTCTGTTCCAAGTTCTGTAACAGCCTGCTTTTTGTCACTGTCTGGAGTTGACAGCTAGTGCCACTTTCTTATGCTATTCAGTACTGTGGGGACTCAAAGTAGCTAAAAGCCCTTGTATTAAACTGAGAACTTGAAGAAAAAGATGGTATTATAATAATACTATCTAATAATGGCTAATAATGTGCACTGTATTATTACAGAAGTCTGAATCCTGTGAGGAAAACTTGGATATTATTTAAACATAATACCACAGTTAACCTTCCTCATGTTCTTCACTGTATGATGGAGTGTTGTGTTATGTCCCTCCTTCCCTGATAATAAAGTTTTCAAATTTGAGATAAAGATTTCCTATCCATAAAGTGGAGGTTTTATGCAGGCAAGAAAAATTTGCCTGCAAAATTCAGGTTGAGTTGCACACAGATACATCCCACTGTGAGTGTGCAGCCTTTTAACAGTGCCACATACAACTATTGCCACAGATTTACTCATGTGGTTTGCTTATGAATTTCAGATTTATTTTTTTGTTAAATACTGTTTTTTCTTATGTTCCAGTGTGCAAGGATCCACCCTACAAGGTTGAAGAATCTGGATATGCTGGTTTCATTTTACCAATTGAGGTTTACTTCAAAAACAAGGTATGGAATCTCATGGTTTTCATGAGAAAAAATAAATCATGTGGAACTGAGATTTTTTTTTTTAAGTTTTGAAGTTTAGTTTGTAAACTTGGTTATATTTAAAGCTATACTTATCAATGCTCTTCCTTAACCCAGTATTAATGTAACATGTAGAAGTGTCTAATTGTATTTCACAGAATCACAGAATGGGTCATTTTGGAAGGGACCACAGGTGGTCATCTGGCTAAACGTCCCTGCTCAAGCAGGGTTATCCCAGAGCACATGGCACAAGGTTGTGTCCAGACAGTTCTTGAGTATCCCTAAAGCCTCCACAGCCTCTGTGGGCAATCTATTCCAGTGCTTGATCACTGCTCATTAAAGAATCTCTTCATGTTCAGGTGGAACTTCCTGTGCATCTGTTTGTGCCCATTGACTCTTGTCCTATTGCTTGGCATGACCCAACACAGTCCGGATCCATCATCTGACACCCTCCCTTCAGATACTTGTAAACATTAAGGTTCCTCACAGTTGTTTCTTCTCAAGGCTGAGCAGGCCCAATTCTCTCATCCTTTCCTCCTAAAAGATTCCCTCATCGTTTTTGTCACCCTCTGCTGGACCAGCTCCAGCATCTCCATGTCTCTCTTGTCCTGAGGAGCGTAGAACTGGACACAGCACTCCAGAGGTGCCTCACCAGGGCTGAGTAGAGGGGCAGGATCACCTCCTGTGACCTGCTGCCAGTGCTCTTCCCAGTGCACCCCAGGACACCATTGGCCTTCTTGGCCACCAGGACACACTGCTGGCTCACAGACAGCTTGCTGTCCACAGGAACCCCGGGTCCTTCTCTTCAGAGCTGCTTTCCAGCAGGTCAGACCCAGCCTGTGCTGGTACCTGGGGTTGCTCCTCCCCAGGTGCAGGACCCTGCATTTGTTCCTGTTGAATTTCAGGCAGTTCCTCTCTGCCCATGTCCCCACCCTGCCGAGTCCCTTCTGAAGGGCAGCACGGCCCTCTGGGCTCTCAGCCACTGCTCCCAGCTCTGTGTCATCCATGAACCTGCTGAGGAGGCACCTGCCCCTTCATCCACGTCACTGATGGAGAAGTCACACAATAGTTCACCTAATATTAACTCTTGGTGGACATTTAACTCTGGAAATTAAAATTGCCTTATTGATAAAGAGAAGTGTAATATAATTACTCAGAAAAATTACTAGTCCTGCTAAAAAGTGGGCAGACTTTAGCTATTGCTTAAAGACCCACTTAAATTTGAGAAGAGGACACCAGTCTTGATTATGTTGATTACACAGTGAACTCATTGTTCTATTTTAGTATTACAGACCTTTATAATTGGTTCAGGTTTTGATCTTTCAAAACAAGTCTTTTTTTAAATTTTACATTTTTGGCTGTTAAAAAACATTGTTGTAGACTGCATGTGAGTACTCATTATCTTCAACATTACCAGGTTCAAACCAAATCCAGTGCCATTCTTCAAAACTTATATTATTGTGATACCTCAAATTCTAAGTAATTGCTGCACTTATTATGAGTCTCTCAAATAGCAAATACAGAGGTTTTCTTTAATTCTTCATAATGCATTACTAATAACTAATCAGATAAAAACTGGATTTGTGTGAAATTAAAGAGCAAAGTCTTGCAAAGTTTAATGTACACTACCTTAATATCCAAAGTATTCTGTTTCCCTTTATATGTCATGTGCCTTGGTGGAGCTATTAAGGCACTTAATGTGATTTAAAGATACCTGTGTGCTTATTTTATATTATCAAGATGTAGTTTGCAATTATTATATTAATCAAATCAACATTATACCTTTAATGTGTTGAATGCTTAGTAAAAGACTAAAACAAAGAAAATAGGCATTGTAAAGGACTTTTTCTGGAACACTGATCACTTAAAATTTCTTTTGGGTTTAGCTATGTATGCCTTCAAATATGTATTCCAGTATTCTTTTATCTTTCACAGAAAGCCCTGTTAAGGTGTGAGGTATGGGATAATTCTGTTCAGGCAGTTTGGAAGTTGTGGGTTTTGAACAGTTAATTCTGACATGTTCCCTGTATCAATCTGTGAAGAGCAGATCTTGATTTACCTCATTTGCTGTTGGAAATGAAACAAAACTGCATCAAAGAGTTGATTTGGCACTGCTTTTTAGCCCCATTTCTATTAGGGAAGCTGTTTTGATTCTGTTTTGGAAATCTAATGAAAAGCAGCCCAGTCTCTTCAAGTCATCTATTACATGCTTGTCCCACAGAGTAGAAGACAGTGAGTCAATCATTGAGCATCTCTATAGAAAGCTTCCTGCCCAACATTTCTTTTTGTTTTCCACTCAGACTTGTGGCTGCTTTTTCTGACTGTGGAGACTGCAAGTCTCCAGTGTTCCCTAGCAGAGGCTGTGGCTTAGACTGAGATTGGGAGGGCAGCAGTGATTACAACTTGCTTTACCCTCAAGCTATGTGTGGAATTAGGAAGTTTGCAAACATCTCTCACCTCTTTTTGCTGTCATGTAATACAACAAGCAGCAGTTGGAATGTGAGTCAATCTGTGGCACAAAAATTGAGCTGGCAAACTATTACTTTCTCCTGGATCAGCTGCTCTTTCCCCTTAATGCAGTTCACAGACATTCCAATACAGAAAAAGAGGAGCTAGAGAGCAGGAGGGAGACATAACATCATCATTTATTAAAGGTACTCAGCTGTTGAATTTCTGATTCAGAAAATACTCTCATGGATAGAGAAAAGGGGGGCACAGAAAACCACCTGGACCACAGAGGATTAAAGGGTTCCATTCCCAGGACTAAACAGAAATTGTAGAAAATTTAATAGGTGTTGTATTTATGGTAGAAAAATACTCCAAGCTTTTAAAGAGTTACAGAAATTGCAACCAATCCCTGCTCCCAAATTCAGCAAGAGCAGGTTATGGCTGTAAGTCATTGAGACAAAGTTCTTAAAAATGCTTTTGGGTCTAAGACTCCTACTTTGGAAAATTCAGTTTGTGTAGGATAAGACTCATAAACTGCAGCACGTTCTATCTCCCCTGTTGTGAAATAGTGGCAGTACAGTGATACTGATGGTCTTTTGTGTAGTAATTATGCTTTTTAATCACTGATTGCGTTCATCTGATTTTCCACAAAATTGTTTGAAGACTACCATCTGTGAATTATTGCAACTTGACTTTTATGGCAAAGCTGCTGGTACCAACATGCTGTCTATAGCAACATTGCAGTTTTCTAAGCAGATCAGGGAATAAATTGCTTCCATTTTTTTTCCTGTGTGAAATCATGTTAATATTTCTAACAGCAAGAAATATCATCCATGTTTGCCTTTAAAAATTATGTCATTTATTTCCATGAACTATGCCAGAACTGGGAAAATAGCTTATCTAGGGGAGCTGCTTTTTTTAGTCTTCAGAAACAGACAACTTTAGGTCTCCTTTGGTTGTTTCTGCTCCAAGTCTAGAGATGGGACAGATTAGGATGTCCCTCGGCTGTTTTTGAAACCTCTGATTTAACTTCTAGAATAACTGAGATTTCTATTCTTTCTGTTCTTCCATACTTGGCATCCTGATTCAAAATTCAGCATGGTTAATGTGAATTTCTAAAGCATCTGTCACTGAACAGAACATGTATTTTGATTTCATGCTGTGTTGGATATGTGCTGAAGTTTTGTTGTATCTCTTCCTTCTCTTCCCTCCTGGTTCCCTTTTTACTGAAACTTTTTTTCAAGTAGATTTTTTATTTTTGTTCTTTCCTTAGCCTTGATTTGGTGACTTCCATTGCACATCAGGACCTTTGGAGGAAGAGCTACTTAATAGTGTCTTATAAAAGCACTTAATGCACATACAGCTTCTGGAAGGGACTGTGTAAATGTGTAACACAAAATGGACTTAGTTTGTAGTACCAGATAAGAGATACTGAAGTCTGTTTGATGCAACCAGTGTCAGTTTTCAGCTGAGGCTTTCTCAGGGCACTAGAGCACTGGTGATTTCTCCCGAGATAAATTTGCCTTTTTTGTTTTTTCTCTTTCCATAGTGGTACAGGGAACGTTAAATTTCATTTTTTCACTACTGTGGCAGAGAATTTTGATTGCTTGAGAGTTCTGGTGAAACACCTGAAATCCATCTGACCACACATTCAAGACAATAAAGTTTTTTTAAGAAATGAGACCCCTTAAATAGGAGACCAAATATAGTTGGCTGCAGCAGTTTCATATTTCTCCCTTTCTATAACTTGTGAATAAATCAATTGTTTGGCTATAGTGGAGAAACTTGTGTTCAAAACTTACTACACTGTGTTCAGTACTCTCTAGGGCTCAGAAATATGATTGTGTTTTTGACAGAGTTATCTTGTGTCAGCTGAATCATGATACTTGCCTATGTGCCTATCTGTAGCCCAGATCAGACATGACTTAGCAGTGTCAAGTAGGCATTGTTAGAATTTCATGAAATGCATGCATTTTACCTTGTGTTATCATGGGCTGGTAGGAGCTTCTCTGATTTACTGTAGCTCAGCTGACACTTGGTAAATTCTGTGTGTGTCTGAGAACACAAAGGGTGGTTTAAAATGATGTAATTTTAATTGACAGTCTTTATGTAGCCTTTGTTTTCAACTTAGTTTTGGTGCTAGATGTTTCTATCTGGTTATTTTCAACCCTCAGGAAGAACCTAAGAAAGTTCGATTTGACTATGACTTATTCCTGCACCTTGAAGGCCACCCACCTGTAAATCACCTCCGCTGTGAAAAGCTCACATTCAACAACCCGACAGAGGAATTCAGAAGAAAGCTGCTAAAGGCAGGAGGGGTGAGTCCTGCACCCATATTAAAAGCCATCACAATAAAGATATTGCTGCTTGTTGCTGGTGTATGAATAATGTAATGAGATTGACCTAACAGTGAAACCAAGTGAAGTGTTTTTGTGATAAGCTTCATGCAGGAGCTCGGTACATGTCTTTAAGTGGAATGATTGAACAATTGAGTGTGTGCATTCCTTAAATACATGATACAGTGATGGAAGTAATAAAGTAAAATGTCTTTCATTGAAAGAAAAATGGTTCTATGTTAAGCAGAATAAATTCAGTAGTTACAAGGTAGAACAAGTCAAAACTCTTAACTATAAACAAACCTACTTAAATCTATGTAATATGTTGCACAGTCTGAATCAGAAAAATGTACTGACTTCTTTATGTTGCCAGAATTAAGTGATGTGAAAAAGACAAAAGGAAGTTTGCCCGTTTGGAGAGATGAGAGGGCCCAAAAGGCCAAACCTTTGGGTTTACGCTTTGTCTGTTAGTGGAAACTGTTCTGATGTGTTTCACACAGTGACGGCATAATTCATTGTGTCAGGGGCTGTCAGAGGCTCAGCCTTGAGGTCTGCTCAGGACTTGACGCCTCCTTGCAGGGGTGTGAAGGTCTCCCAGGGCTGGCTCCACTGATGGTCTGCCTTCCTGGGCCTGAGCCTCTCATGTGTCAGACTGGGCTTCTGCTTCTGGCCTCCTTCCACACACCTTTGTGAAGAGCCTGTGTCTCCTTTCTTCCCTCTGATCAGTGCTGTGCTGATGGGAGGGGATGGAGGAGCTGTTGGATGCCCCTGAAGCCATCCCTCCTTCCTGAGCCAGCCCTAGGCCTGTAGCTGCTTCTCCCTGCACAGTGTTCAGCCCCACAGTTACCTCCTGTCTCCTCCCACCGTTTCCTTGGCGGTGTTTGTATTAGAGATCCAAGTTGTAGGCAGTATGTAGATAGGGTCTGACAAAAAGCAAGCAGCGGATGTAGTTCTGACCTTCCCCTGGCTCCCAGGGCAGAGACCGTCTCGCAGGAATTGGGGCGCTGATAGCCGTGGTTACTGCCTGGGCCCTGTCTCAGCTCGCAGCCCTCCCGTGGCCCGGCCATGCTCCGGACCTGTGTTACAGCCCTGGCCTCCTGGCTCCAAGGCTCTGCCTTGCTGGGCCAGTCCTTACTATTTGGCATTTGCCCTCGTGTTACATCATGAGGCTGTTGTTAACCCGTTCCTCCAGACTGCCTGGGTCCCTCCTGCAAGCCCTGCTTGCTCTGCAGTGTCGGATTCTTCACTTCCCAGTTGACTGTCATTTGCAGACTGCATGAGAGTATTTTGCCTCCTTTACCAAGTCACTGATAGAGATGTTAAGAAAGCCTTCGTGCTGTGAAATTTTAAGCATTAATGCCAGTTCCTATATTTATTTTGAAACAGCCATAACAACAGTGGGTAATGTTTTTTGGTACTTTTAGATAATAGTAGGTTCTGGGCTGGAGATAAGAGGGAGCTAGTGTGAGAATCTTCAGTCTACTGAAGAGAATCCTTGAAAACAAAGCAAAACCAAGTATAGTGTGTAGTCAGAAAGACTCTGTTGACCTCCTGAAGAAGAGAACTGTTACAACTATAGTTACATTGAAATAGAAGCATAAGCAGTGTTTTGTATTTGAATTTATAAGGCGCAAGAGGCTTTTTAGAGTGTTTGCAAGTAAAACATTGAGATTGTATTCTGAAAAACATAGTGAACCATTGCTTTAATATTTGCTAACAACAGAGTGGATAGGATTGGTAAGTTTTAGCCACAAGGTTTAATAAATTTAAGTAATGCCACCAGAGAATTTGCAGTTGAGGAGTAATGGTTAAAAAGGTTAAAATAGCAAGCTTCCTTATTATTGCTAGTTTTCTGTGCCTTTTAATTTTGGTTTTCTTGAATTAACAAAAGAAAGAATGTTGCCTAAGTGTGAACAACAAAATGTGGCATGTTTTGTTCAAATTCTTTCCTTGAATATAGGGTATGGTCATTCTTAAAATGCATTGCATCATTGCCTTTTGTCTTCTGGATGCTTCAGACTGTATGACTTTTACTTTTTCTCTATTTCTTCAGTTTCTTTCCAAGAAATTAATACCTTCTCATGAAGTGAGCATTTTTCTGCATCCCTCTGTGTACTTTCTGACCTGGGAGTTTTTCTGCTAAGTTGATCAGATATAATGTAATAGCATTCAACCTGTCTTGTCCCTAAAAGTGTCTCTGAAGGGCTTGCACTTACATCTTCTGGTGCTGAAAAGCCCATTACACTTTATGAAATACTGGAAACAGACTTTTATTGAATATGTAGAAGGCCTGAAAAGCTGACTTTCCCTTTCAAGTGTGTGAATTCAATCTGTTGTCTGTTCTGACAGAGCATTAACTAATTTATAACTTTCATGCTTTAGGCTGAGAAAAGCACTAACAGGGTAATAAAGTATGAGATGGGTTTGCACTAGCAAATAAGTCAAAACAATACTTCTAGCTTATGGCTATATTAAAGAAAAAAATAGCGGTAACAGGTTGCTGAATTTTTTTAGGCAGGAGTCTGGCAAAATGAAGCCTATGTCCTTCAGAATGAATGAGATACCATATTAATTGAAAACACTGAGTGGTAGTATTGAATAAAGTCCTTTAACATGGTGAGCTTTTGCTTTTATGCTTTTAAATAATGGTTTAAATTGCTTGATTTCTTTACAGCTTGAAACCCAGATCTGATTAATTTTCCTCCGTTTTTATGTGGGCCGACTGATGTGAACTACAAAACATGATTATTTCTCATTTGCATAAACAAATGCATATTACAAGTAGTATGTCCTTCTGGAGGGAGAGATGTAGGCTCACCTGGTACCTGCATGCTGCCATATTCGGTGTAGTTTTGCTTCTGTGTTTGTCTTTTGCTGCAGATTCCTTGAATTATCTCTTGGATGCTCCTAACCCCTTTCTGTCACACGTATATCTTGTGGCCTCCCAGATGTGAACTAGTCAAGGTTATTTGCTACAGCCACTGTTCTCTCTTTCAGGCTAAGAAAGTTGTGTTACCCTTCTCTATCCTTTGTGTCCAGTAAGGTCTGACTGGCTATCCTGTGGCTCACTGAGAGAGTAGGAGCAACACTGGGATATCACAAGTGATTAAGAAGTCAGAGCTCAACTGTAGTACAGCTTTGCAGTGCCACTGTGACCACTTCAGTTAGGCAAACAGGACATTTAGGGTGGTACCAATCATGTAGGTTAGCTCTGTGGAGTATTTGTATCTTAGCATTTTATTTGGTATCACCAGAATTGAAGCATAAATATGCAATCTTTATTATTGGGAGTTCACCAACTTGCTGATCTCTTTTCCAAGAGGGAGTTAGATTTTCAGGCCTTAGAAGAAGGATTTGATTTGGCTTCAGAGATTCTCTAACCCAGAAACTAAATAGAAACCTTTGGTTCTATATCTTAAGCTGTATCCAAGTGGCAAAGTTTTCTACCTTCAGAAATATATTTTCTACATTGAGCTTCCCACAGCCCCTTGAAAAGATTTAGTTATGCTCAAACCCATCTCTCTACCATTCACCTATTTTCAGTTGGCTTATTCTTGTAATTAAAAAAAAAATGTTTTCAGAAGTAATAAAACATTTTCAAGAGTACACTAGACAAATTAAATGAAACCATACATTGAGGTTCTATACCTTTGTGTGTGTATATATATATAATGTTCTGAATGGCATTTGTTTTACAAAGGTTTGCTGTGGAAATGATGCCATAGAGAATTTTCTGTTCCATTTATGCAGTCTAGTACCTCATCATTTGTAGCTATCAGGTATACGTGTATACCCATGTGAGTTAGCAACCTGTTGCTTGAAATCCCCAAGGATACCCTGGATACAGGTGGTGACTTTTAGGTGATCCGTGCCTTACCAAGTAAGTCATCAAGCTACTGGAAGTGAAAGAGCTGTATACCTGCAGCCTCCTACACAGCTTATCCTCTAGGCACAGCATGAAATTATGCTTGAGTAGGTACAGTAGGATTGAAGTTTTGGTCATGTAAACACCAGTAAGTGTTGACCTTTATGTGGCCATTCCTTCCTAGATTTTTCAGTTACCTTTTGTGATCAGTTTCAGCCTTAAAATGTGAGAGACCCTGAGGAAGAAGAGGTGGCACTGTGGTTGCTGCATATGGATTTCAGAGGAAAACTGACACTGGGAAATCATAATGGTTAAGAAAATCCTTCAAATTTGAAATAGATCTTGAATGTTGAATCCTATGGAAAATGCAAAGAGAATCTGATTCCTTTTACACATTTTACATTGTCAGTAGCATTGGTTCTATTGCTTTTTTGGCTTCTGTGTTTCTTAATTGCAACAAAAAGTTGAAAATTACACCTAGTATGTTTAGTAAGCTAGTAAAAATAAATTCATTTTGAACATGCTGAATGACAGCTGCCTAACATTTTAAAATTAAATTTTGACACTAAAATAAAATTTGCTCAGGCATTACTTGTTTGAATATGATGTTACAAATAACTTCAATTCTTGCAGGAAGAAGTTGTGGAAATATTTTCAGTCAACATTAAGATAGCAGTTTGATGCTGCCCTCTCTCATAGCTGCAAATACATAAATAAAAATGTTTGTGTTTTGGAAGTTTAATTGGAAGTTAAATATTTCCACCTTTTTGGCAGGAGACTCAAAATTAGTTGTTTAATCCAGGAGTATATAGACAAAATTTAATAGCTGACTCTACTTTCCTGAAAGGAAAAGCCTTTTCTCTGCCCCTGAGAGAGCAGTTAACACTGTGAGTAAAAATAGTAGAATTTGCTGCTTTATTACAAATGGAAAAGGCCATTAATGGTTTGAGGCTTCATGTTTAGAGGATGCAAAGAATAGGTCACTTTTAGAGTAGTGATGATTCTACTTAGCAACAGATGAGTCCTTTATTATTGCTTTTTGTAAAATTTATAAGGAAATACAGGAGCACTGCTTCTGTAACAAGGCAGCTCTTTTCTTAAAGACAGTTAATCTGTTAACGAATCAGAGAGATAAAGAATTTATTTTAGGGATGCAATTTTTTGAGAAAATTTTCAAGGTAAGAGTGTAGGTTTTGCCAAGACCCACTGAATTCTGTTGTTTGAGGATTTTTTCATATCTTTGTGACTTTATTGTTTAACAGTTGAGAAATGTCTTTTCAGTCTGTTGACATGTCTGCATAGTGCCAGTTTTAAAACCTATGTTCATAATCCATGTAATGAAGATGAAATTCTGGGTATTTCCCTCTTTTCTCCATCCTCCCTATTTCCTGGCAAATTCCTCTGTGTCGGTTGGAATAGTTGGCTTCTACCCAGAACCAACCTTATGTATAATGCTGCTCTAGGGAAGGGATTATCTTTAATCTTGTGCTTTTCATATTAAAGTAATTGAATTTTCTTGAACTACATATTACTTTACTTTCAAGCAAATAACTTATTTTTTTTGTATTGGTTTAAATTTAAATAATAGTTGTTCAGGATGACTGTATTTTTCAGGTAATGATTTATCTTTTGGAACGTCAGCTTTAATGGGACTTGTATTACTGCTAGGCTTTTCTTAGCAATGTGTTATCCTCTGGAATTTCGAAATATAGCTCCACATACCTACATTCAGTATCTCATACTGGGGTCCATACTGATTTTTCGTCATAATGTAGTTATTAATTTAGCTACATCATAATTTAGCTATTAGTGTTGCTGTGGCCATTTAAAATCATTACTACTTTCCCCCAATATTTCAGATGTACTCTTTAATGTTGAAAGAAGTAATGTGTAGCAACCTGTTCATCATTGTAAAATGACGCAGGGTGTGGCAGCCCAGAATCACACAAAGAGGTCCAGTTGTCTGCTACTGATGCATGATGAGTGTAATTCAGATGAGTGCTGCTGAAGTGTTGTAGAAATGGTTCATTTTTCCCAGAATTCTAATAAGTATCTCGTAGCTTTTACTGAAAGTGCTGTTGGAAGTTTTCTGCAGCACACTGTGTTAAAACCCACTGCCTGTTCTGAATATGCTGTACAAGTTCTTTGATGAGCAGCTCAGTAAATGAAACTTCAGTAGGTAGCTTGGTGTGGATCTGATTGTTGCAGCTTTATTGATGACCTCCTTTCAGGAAAATGAAAAACAAGGCGACACTATGGCTCATTCACCTGCAGGAGCTCTAATGTGGATTAATAAAGAAATTGTATTGGTCTGAACTTGTGACAGCTGATGTAGTTCCTGACTCTGTAAATATATATGTGGGGTGGTAGATCTGTGACTCCTACGTGACAGGGCTGGTGTGATCATAAAATACTTTGGGTTGGAAGGAACCTTTACAGTTTATCTAGTGGGCAGGGATATCTCTAGCTATCATGCTGCTCAGAGCGCCATCCACCTGACCTTCAGTATTCCCAGGGATGGGGTATCCACCACCTCTCAGTGCAATGTATTCCAGTGGTTCACCACCCTCACTGTAAAACATTTCATTGTTACATTTTGTCTAAATTTACCCTATTAAAGTTTCAAAGTACCATTCCTTGTCCTATTGCTACAGGTCCTGCTAAAAAGTTATCCTCCAGTTCTCATGTAGCCCTCCTTTAGGCACTGAAAGGCTACTATAATCTCTCCCCAGAGCTTCTCCAGGCTGAACAGCCTCAACTCTTTCAGTCTGTCCTCTGAGGAAAGGTGCTCCATTCCTCTAACCATGTTGGTCTCCCTCCTCTGGACTTGCTCCATCAGTTCTGTCCCCTCCCCAGATCTGGATGCAGCACTGTAGGTGGGGGTCTCACCAGAGCAGAGCAGAGGATGCAGCCCAGGACACGTTTGGCTTTTTGGGCTATAAGTGTTCATTGCTGGGACATGTAGTCTCATCTACCAGCACCCTCCCCAGGTTCTTCTTCTGCTCTCCATCTGTTCCCACCCATCTCCATCTCCCTCTGCCATCCTCTATCTCCCGCAGCCTAGATTAGTACTAGAGGTTGCCCTGACCTGGGCGCAGCACTTTGCAGTTGTGTGCATTTGTAGAAGTGGGCAATAAAAGAAGACCAGCTTTTCATGGAACATTTTAAGATTGTTCCACATTCTTCATGTAATAAGGACATGAAAAACAAAGGTTTTTTTTTGAAAGTGACTTGTTCTTGTTGGGTACACAGGTACTCCAAGTTTTCAAGCATATATTAGATAAATGTTGTCTTCAAAATGTCTTTTTTTTTTTTTGTAAGTAGGCTTCAGAACCAATTGTTAGTAGGTTAATACAAGCCATTATAATTCACAAGGTACTGCAATTTCACAATTTTCCCCAAATTGCTGGAAGAGGAATAGTGGAGGAAGGTTCCTGATTGTATTATGGTAATTGGTAGTGCACCAGTTGTTCCCTGATCCATTATTTTTTTCCTCAGAAGTGCAAGGAGCTGCTTAAATTAAATGCATGGCAGTTTCTCTTTCCACAGCATTCAGTTGTCTTGAGTAGCAGATTGGAATGTCCTTAGAAATACCCTGAGAACAACTTGGTACGAGGGGAGGTATTGTTAGGATAAGGAAGAATGGCTTTAAACTGAAAGAGAGTAAGTTTAGATATAAGAAAGGGATTACTTACTGTGAGGGTGGGGAGGCACTGGAACAAGTTGCACAGAGAAGTTGTGGATGGCCCATTTCTTGGAGTTTGGACGGCAGTTTGAGCAACCTGATGTAGTGAAATGTGTCCCTGCCCACAGCAGGGGAATTTGAACAAGATGGTCTGTAATGTCCCCTCCAACCCAAACCATTCTATGGTTCTAAGATTCCAGCAGCTCAGATATTATGGAACCTAGACACTTCAGGTTGATTATTCCTACCCAATTATGTAATTATCTGTGTATCTTCTCTATGCACTATTTTTAGGAAGAAAGTAGGTTTTCCTTTGCTCTTGAAAAGTTTTTTTCATTTAAAGCAACTGGTAGTCAAAGGTTTTAAATAGAAGCTCAACAGCTGATGGCTAGTGAAGGGAGTTTTTGCTGATCTAGAGGCGAAATATCACTGCCAGCAGAGCAGTTAGATTATGTGAGCGGGATCAGCAGCTCCCCCTCGAGGGCAGTTGTGGGCTGCAGTGGAATTGTCCCTCTGCCTTCTGTTCTCTTAAGCTGTACAGGTCAAGTGATGTCAGCTACCTTTCACCCCACTGGTTGCCCTCCTCTGTACATGCTCCAGTAGTTTGATGATGTCCTTCCTGTGCTGAGTTGCCACAGCTGCACGCAGGACTCAAGCTGAGGCCACATCAGTGCACAGTAGAATGGGACAATTACTTCCCTTGGCATATTTCTCCTATTCAGCCTATTCTGCTGTTCCTGTATTATTTGTACCCTGGTATTAAACTGTGAAACTAACTGTTCTCCTTTGCCCATCTTTCTAGTGCTTACCCAGTACCGGGTATCCTAATGCACACTTTTTAAAAGCACTTAAAATATTTGTGAACAAGCCCAGCTAATACCCTGCTTTTACACATTGTGTTACTTATCACCATTTGTTCCATGAAAGACAAGCTTTGAGATTAGCTAGATCTCTGCTGTGTTATATATAGTCAAGAAAAATATTTAAGGGAACAGCAAAAATGTAACTAGAACTTAATTTTTGTATATTGGTGAATTCAGAGTGTGGTTATATGGCTGTTTAAACTGACTTGTTTAAAGACTGCTGTTGTCTCACCTTGCTTCATTGAGACCAGTCAATGTCTTATTCCACCAGTCTGGCTGATCCCACTTACCTGTTGACTTGAAAAGAGACTGAGAAGAAGAGTTGGTCATGTTCCTGGGTTTTGTCACTGAAGTGATTCATTGTGGTTGCAGACAAGTACCTGCTGCAGGTGTCCTCAACTGCCTGGCTCAAGCACAGGCTACAGCCACATCCCCCCTCTCTTGAGCTGTATTTCCAGGTAGCTGGAAGACAGCAGGAAATGTGCAATGCAGGAAGGAGGAAAAACATAAAAGAGAGTGCATATAGGCTGTTCCAGAAAGTTACTGCTGTGCTGTCAGTGAGCTTGCATTCTTGCTGCAGTAGTAGTGTCTTGCTGTGATTATGCTCATTCCCACCTTTTCCATCTTTGGTGTAGCCCTGGTTTAATAGAGGCATAGATGTGCCCACAGTCAAGCAGTGTGTGTTGCCAGTGTGGTAGAAGCAATGTGAAAATAGGGAAAGCTGGTGTAAGTACATCTGCCAGCCTGTGATTCTGTGTTTGACTAAAGTGGGCAGCTACCCACTGCAGAAATTGCTGTGATTCTGTCAGCTGAGCATTTCCAGCTGGTAAACTTAAACTGGATGCATGGTTGTCACTTTCCTAAATTTAGCCAAAATGGAAATGCATATTAATTCAAAAAAATGTTGGTAATATAGGGGCTTTCTACATAGATTATCTTGACAAAGAAAACAAACATATTGGATGTTACTTAGTGCTGATATTAACTTCTTTCTTTGAGAGGTCAAGGCAATTTTTTTTTTTGTCATGTAACGGACTTAAATGAGTTCTCTCAGTGATCTGTGTGGAAAGAGAAGTGTGCTTGTTATCATGGGGCAAAAGAGTTCATTTTACATGAGACTTTTTGGTGTCTTATCATGTTTTTGTCAGCTTTAAAGATGATATATTCTGTAGTTTATTTTAACTGCATGCATTGTTAATCACATTAAAATTTTGATTTTACAGTTGCCATTTTTATAGGGTTTATGATGAAATTACAGGCTTCAGGCTTCAATACACTGAAATTTTTAGGGTTCATGGTTTGGTTTCCAGATTTTGTTTTCTAAAACTACTATAGGATTTGTTTTCTCCTATGTGTAACTAGATTTGCCAAATCAGACCTCACATAATATTAATGTTGTTTATCCCATCCCTCTGAATCTTTCTGTAGATTGTCATCTTGTTTTGAAATAGTCTGTGATATAGAGACTGTTAATGGTCCAAATACTTGCTGGAAACTGAGATATCTTAGAAGTCCATACACTTTTAAAAATGTCAGCTTTCTAGGAATGGCTGTTTCCATATTCATGAATATATGAATATTTCTAAACTGAAGTTTTATGAATAAAAAAATAAATTATGCAGTGGTTAAACCTCAGTGAGTTTATTTCAGTGAATCAGACTTCTATGCTTCAGCGAGAAAATGGCAGCTAGGAGTAATAATTTTTGGCAGAGTTTTCGTTTCTTCGGTTTTAATTTCAGAGCAGGGCAAACCCTGATTGTCCTGACTAAAATATTCTTCCACATGGATATGCATCTTTTTGTCATATGAATGTATGAATGAAACTACTTTGGGCAATAAAATATCTGCTTAAACTCTGTAATTAATGGCTGACTTTGCTTTTTCTGAAAGGCTTTAATTTTATGTAAACAATGTGTTCTATTAAATTTGTGGCTTTAAAAAATACTGCAGAGTTTGACTTAAAGAACAATATTATTTAACATCCATTTGACATCCTCTGTGGGAGAAAAAAATGCTAAATACATACATTTTCTCTATCTGTCACACAGGTTTATAAATGGTATGCACATGTGGCTGTAGATTTTCTTTCTGGCTGATTTGTTCTTTGTTAACTTGTGCCTTCTCTTGTGTTCAGCTGAGTTTAATGCAACCAAAGGCCTTGGCAAATTGAGATTAAAGAAGTATTTCTCCTGCTAAAGGATCACCTATTGTGATTCACAGTAGCTAATTACAGCCCACAGTGCCATGATTGCAAGAATGTTGTTGCTTTTGGACAGATGATTTTTCAAGAGTTTTGGCTTTTGGCCAGCTTTGGGTTAGAACAGCTTAATTGCTTTCTTCCTCTGCCTCTGACATCTAGCTACAGTGTTGAAAACAGGCTGATTAAAATTAATTTTTATAACCTAGACATGTCTCTTAATGTTCCCCAAGCTACCATGTATCTTTTGAGCAAAGTGGGCTGCAACAAGATTCATTTGGAATGCTGTTTAAATAGTTTTCTTAATTTTTAAAAATTGAAATCCTGTCTTCAGGAAGCTGTAGGCAATAAAATATCATCCTGACTTGGAGAGGTAACATTGGAATATACATAACTACATCCTTGATTTCCCTACATTTTTAATGTAATGTGTATGAGGCACGTGATGGGTCAGTTCATTCCTGTCGCCTGAGTCAGAGGATGTTTTGGTCCTCTGAAGAGGTGAGGATAACCACACAGGATATCCACAAAACCAGTCTTGCTTTGTGGATGCTTTGTAGCTATGGGAAGACAGACATGTTTCCTTGCAGGTGCAGAGCACTGCATCTTCTTTTCAGCTTTGCAGGGCTTGTCAGACAGGTAAGCTGTCTCTGTCATTTGGAGCTTTGAAACAATAGATAAATGAATGGCTGTGGTAGGAATCATAAAATCCAGACTCAGCAGCACTGGAACAAAAAGCAAGATCGTAGCTGTTTTTGCCACAGATGGAAGAAATAATCTTTACATGTCAGGTAACTGCTAAGTAACAGCTGATTTATGTGTGCTTTTTCAAATGATCTGTTTGTACTTATGTCTTTAAAATCAAGAAAGGGAGCTAGACCCTCTTAACAGCAAACTGGGTGCTTGCTTACCAGCCACCACCCAGTTTACTGTACTCTAGATAAAACACAAAAGCCTGAAGTTCGAAGCTGAAATCAAGGAGATAGTGCTCTTACTTTCACAGTCGGTTTTTACAGTGTATCTTTGTGGTGAGTTAGCCTTGGCTAAGATGCTTGGTCACTCACTTTGCCTCTGCTGCCTCTCAGGGAGGGGAGAGAGGATGGGTGGGAAGGCTCCCAGGATATAGGTGGGGAGGTTGCTTACCGATTAATATCATGGGAAAAACAGACTCTTCTTGGGGAAAATTGATTATCTGTGTGATTTCATTAAACTGTCCCCTCTTGAGAAGAAACATTGTTTGTTGGACTTTTATTCTCCTACCAGTGTGATTTGCTAGGCAGGTGAGACTCCGCTCTTGTTGGTAATGTTTTACTGACACGTTTTCCCTCTTATGACAGATGATGGTAATGTCAGATGGCACATCATTTTCTTCAGGGCAGAGCCTTCATCTCCCCAGCCTTCCCAGTAACTCTCTGTCTTTTTCTGAAGTGAAGAAGAAATCATCTCATGGGCCAAAGGTGAGACTTACTTTACTAGAAGGTAGTTGAGCCAGAAGTGCTTTTCCTCGTAATTAAATTAATTTTAAAAAATTAGGTGTTTTTTTGCAGTGCTTTAATTGATAGGCCAGTCTTGACATTTCTTTGCTCTGTACTTACTGTTTGCTATGTGAAATACTGCAGTACAAGGATGCCCATGAGAACAGGTGCTGGTGAAAGTTCTCTGGTTTTTGCACTTGTACAACTGTTTTCCTGCTATTCCAGAAGGAATTGTAATAGTATCTTGTTGTATTAGAGGATTACTGTGATAGAAGTGTGATCAATGGAAATGTAAAGAATATGAGATGATACTATAATAATAATAATTTCATTTATTAAGCATTTTTAAAGATAATTGTGTAGAGTGAAACTTGAAGTGGTGTTCTTTAGGATTTATAGTTTTGTTTAAATTTGAGAGGTTAATTTGTTTCAAAGAAAGCAATGTGTAATTCTTCTCTAGGACATCAAATTTCAAATGCCCAACTTAAAAGTAAAAAGGTATAGTCCAAGGAACCTCTTGGGTAATCTAGGTAGACCTTTCTGAAATAGCAGATAATTTCTTGACAAAATGAACTAATGGTATGGGAAAATAAGGAGCATGTTATTTATTCACATAAAAAATGCAATGGAAGCCTTTTCTCCATTCTGTTAAAGTGTTTGGCTTTTCATTTTCTTTTGTAGTATCTTGTAGATTTCAAGTATGTTCCTTAATCTTGCAGTGCATATACTTCAAGAGGCAATACACATTTTTATTAATAACTTTTGTGTTCACTATCTGTGCCAAATCTCGTATCTTGCAAGAATTGTCAGGTAATTAATTAAAGGTATGCCTTTAAGAAAAGATAGTAGGGATACATAATAAACAAGGACAAACAAAAAATGTTCTTTGACACTTCTCTGCCTGGTGTGCATTGTACATCACTGCCTCACAATCTCTAATGCAGGTGGTCTTGCAATATTTAAAGAACATACAGAAGTGTGGTTATTTTTCTAATGAGAAGCTGAGGTAAAATCTGGGCATTAAACTGAAGATGCTTACTTTGGCATGCTAAAATGAGTGGTTAATGCCTCAAAGGAAAGCAGCTGGCTACACCAGGTGCTGAAGCAAGGTGCTGATGGTTAGACCAGGCTGTGTCTCCGTGTGACCAGATACCAAACATGAGTTACTCTGACACTTGACCATGTCTAATAGGAGTTCTGTGTTGGTAGATAGCTCTCTAGACTTCATTTTCTAATCACTTCTAAGGAGTTGGCTGTAATGTTGATTTACCCATGCCTTGCTTTGCATGCCAAAGCAGGTGTGCTGAGGCTTGGGTTAATAAGCAACCCAAACACCTCTAGAAGGACTTCAAAGAGGTACTGACATGATACTGAGTCCTGTACTAATTCTCTGCCTGGCAACCGCACACCATGGTAAGTCTTGAATCATGGTTTTTTGTAAGCAAGTGTATATCTGGGAAGTAATTTTCCAACTGTGTTTAGACAGTGAACTTCTATCTGATGTGGACAATCGGCAAGTGTGGAGTGTGGTGGAGCGAAGCAGGGTGAAACATGTATTTGCTGCACTTATCCATATAAACTAGTGCTTGAAATCTTTCAGGTTTTGCTGAAGCAACTCAAACATCTGCAGAGTTTGGCCCATATGGTGCAGCTGTGTGAGTATAACCTGAGGAGGTTAGACATGCATCACATCTCAGGATTCCATCCTGAGAATTTTCAAGCGTGGGGAGAGATGTTTTAGCAATATACTGGCTTTTGTCAGTCCATGTGGATATTTGATTTTTTTCCTCTCCCCCCAGCAGTCACTGCTTCGCCATGTCCAACTTGGAACATCACTTATGAGCAGTTATTCTTTTATCTCATAGAGGAAGACTTGTAGATATCTGCATTGCTGAGAATCACAAGCTATTCTTGAGAAATGGAAACAAAACCTTGGATTTAGTGTAATAGTAAAGTTTGGAGGTTTTGTTACAAGTTCTTGGAGCTGAAAAGCCTTGAATTTTGGTCTTTTGTGTTTTTGTTCTGGTTGGAATGTAGGAAAGTTCCAGCCAATGTACAAATAGATTTTTGGTTTTGTTATTTGGAGTAACCCCAGTGATGGAATAACTTCAGTGTCCAGATTTCATTTAAATGTGCCTCTAGAATAGATTGCAGGAAAGTCTTGATAGTTCTTGGGCATAAGTTGCTTTTCCCAAAAGTGTACTGCAGATGTTTGTGCTGGGTGACTTTGTGATTTTTCTGCTTTTTTTCAGCAGTAGGCCTTTGATCTGCTTGGCCTAGTTTTGGTTTGTTTTGTCTGTGATTACCACAGTTAACTTTGAGGTCAGTTTTAAACTTCTGAGTGTGGAAAAAACAGAACATGCTTGTCTGTTTGCCACTGCAAAGTACCACATAAACTTTATGGTAAGATAAGAATTTAAATAACAGCAATGAAACCAGTGCAACAAAATGCTTTTCTTGGTTTAGCATTCATTTATGAAAAATACAATACAGCAGGAAGTAAGAGACAACTGACAATTGGCTTTCTGTCACAATCTCTTCTAAAATATGTATTAAATAGAGATGTTTGTTTTTGAAAAATTATTTTTAAAATTTAATTTAATGGAAATGGTATTAGTGAGCCCCAGTATTTTGATTCCAAAACAAAGCTTTAATCTTGGAAGTACATATGTCAGGTAGAAATGTATGAAAACTTTTACTTTATGCGTTTTTTCAGAATGTAAGAATAGCTGCAGGCTGGCAACAGATACTTGTGTTGATTTAAATCAGTGCTATTGCTGTGCCTGTTTGTGTTATGTAAATATTACATGCACAGAATAGAGTAGCAGCTTAGTTAGGTTTTGCAAGGGGATGATTGTCTTTTGCAATGAACTGTAGTATCAGCTGTAGAGAAATGAGATTTCTTTTATAAACAAAGAAAACAAAAACTTTTATTTCTGTGTGTGACTAGAAAAAAAAATACAGATTGCTTTATGCTCTCCCAGTTAGCCTTCACTGTTAAGCCACTGAGCTTTGTGATTCTTCATCTCCTTCTGATTCTTCTGATGTCATTGATCATAACAGTTTGGTGGGCTGGGCAAAATTGAAGTGTGGAAAGTTTTTCAGATTTTTGTGGGAAGCAGGTAAATTCATCTACTACCCCAGAGTATTTTTAGAGGGTCTCAAAATGTTGTGGTTTTCTTTCTTGTTTGTTTTTTTTTTGTTGTTTTGTTTGTTTTTTTTTTGTCCTCTCAAATCAGCTGGGATTATTTTTATCCAATAATAAGCAAGTTTGTATTCAACAGAAATCTGAATTTGCTTGATGGAGGAATTACTTTTAGATATCTTTCTCCACTTTTCCTCTTGAAAGCAATAGGCATATTTGAGACTAATTCTAGTCCATTGGCTTAATATGGACACATTATTCAATAGGCATAACATTTTTATTTAGAAATTAAAATATTGCAAATCTTATGCACTGGTACTAAATTTGTAGTCTAAACTCAGAGTACAGTACCCTGACAAGGCCATGTCAGTGTGCTCAACTTAATGACTTCATAAAATATAATGAATATAATGAAAATATGCCCCTACCCCTCTGCTTCCTCCATGGCTCCCAAGTGTTCAATTTGTTAGTTCAGTTACTAATGTCTGTTAGCAGCTGAGGTGTGCAATGGTTTTTAGAAGATATTGCTTATTCAATCTCACATTAAAACAGATTGGGCATTACATTCTGTGGTATGAAGTCAGACCCCAACTCTGAACATGTACAGTTCAGCATCATTTTTGCCCTGTAGTTACAGATGTGTTTTAATCTGCAAATGTCTTACCTATTGAACAGCTATCACAGTCCATTTGTGTCTCTCAAATTCACAGGACAGTGTACTTTGTGATTTAAACTTAATTTTGTGAGCTTGTTAAGAAATACAAATACAGAACAAATGGTTGCTTCCCATTGCCCAGATTAGTCTGTACAGTGAATTAACCTCTCAAATCACAAAATTTCTTAGTTTATAACCTGTAACTCTTACTCCATGGACTTGGGATCCACCAAAAAAAAAAAAGTTACCTGGCTGAGCGTGAGGATGCTTATCCTTCCTCCTTTGTCACAATGTGGGCATACCCTGTTTCACAGTGGGAAGCGTAAAAGCCTAAGCAGTCAGCTGACAGGGAATAAACTTCAGAAGTTGTGGTTTTTTTTGATAAGCTGATGTTTAATGCCTTCCAGATTGGAGGCATGGTTTATGTAATTCCTGTAAATTGGGAGATGGTGATGAAGCTGGCAAAGATGATGGCTGCAGGCAATTTCCAGGTGATCATGGCGTGGTGATTATGGCCCTTTAGCTTTTCTGGTCACCTGTCCTGCCTACAGTATGCTCTGTGTGCTCCCATCTGCAGGAGCTGTGTTGGCCAAAATATGAGCAGCAGTTGAGTACAGCAGTCACAGTAGCACGGGTTTTATTTGCTGATAAAAGTTTAGATTTTTATTGTGCTTTCTAAAATGCATATTTTGAAAGATATGTTAGCCCCTTTCATAGAGCAGTACTATATATTTTGAGGTACTGTATGTACATGGTGTTACTCATCTTAAGGTGACATCTCCACGTATTTTGACATGCCTATGTGCCTGTATTATTCTTTAGCATACTGTTTCTTATGCAATGTATCAAAAGCTTACATTGATTCAAGTTGCTTCAATATTTGATGAATACACAAATGTAAGCTACCTGTCTAAACCCCAGATCCCAGTTTTTCACATGAACTTGAGAAAATAGTGTTTTATTTTAATTAATTTACTTATTTCTTGCAGTGCTTATTAAGGTGGAAAGAAACATTTAAACACAGTCAGATTATGATATATAAGAAACTGGTTTGAAAGTACATTTTGATTTTTACTGAGATCTATGCTGTATATGATATGAATATTCAGCAGCTTTTCATCCCCACCAGCATCCCATGTTTGTCATCAGGTTGATATAATTTACTGGTGGATATAATTTGACTTTTTTCTGTCTTACAGATTTTATCTTCCTATTGCTGTCTACTCTAGGTCATTGTTGGTTTCTTTTTGGGTCTTTGCAGAAATTAAGGAAATAAATTTTCTACTTAGAAAATGAATACAGATATAAAAGTAATGGGTTGGCTGCCTTTAGGAAAGGGTAGTTCTAAGACAGCATGTGAGAGGGGTGTATAAATAAGTCTTGTAAGCATGTCATGCATTTGTACTATGATTTTTATGAAAATATCAGCTTCCATGTTGTAGAAAGATGAAAAAAGTCTGCTTTTAAAATTGAAAAGAAGACAGGTCTCAAGTTTCTTTAAGTTTTAATACTACTGAGCTCTAGAAACATTTTCACAGATCTGATCTGCCGGTAAACCTCTAAAATTAGACTCTCCTTCTGAAATGTAAAATATATGTGCTATAAGGAGACCAGTAAGAGAGATAATTTCTCTATCTAGTTTTGTGATGATACATATTTTATTCCTCCCCAGGGTAACACCTCTCTGGCGTGATAGAACATGGTGTGACAGTAGAAGTATTAATGATTTGTTCTAAAGTCAACTTTATTTTTTTTTTATCTTAAAGAATAATGCCAGGAAAGGTCTTATGACTCAAGTAAAACATGTCAAAGAGTGTTAAGTGCTTTTTAATTTTTTTTCTTAATTGCTGGCCTGGAAATTGAGGAAGTGCCTTATGTTTAGACATTCAGATGTCATTATAGTGTTGTTCGTTGTTGATGATTCTGGCCAATATTAATGTTGATATATATGTTATGTAAATATATAGTTAGTTTACCAAGTCTGATGCAAAAATACATTTGCAGCACAGGTGCAAGAAGCATCTTATAAAAACATGCAATTGAATAAGTTATGGAACGTTGTGACTCAGTGTTGCACTAAATAGGGTAATGAAAAGGGAAGAACATTTCGAAGTAATTATGTTTAGTAAATTATTTCTACCTATTGCTACAGAGGAGAAGGAAGATACTGCAGTTTCTGCACGTTTTGTGTAGACCTTTCAGTCCTAGAGTATTAAACATTGACTTAACTTGTGCTAATTGGAGAAGTTATAAGTAGTTATCTATGAGCAGGAAGCATGTCAGTGGATGTAGTCCCAGTCTTCCTTTCTCCTCTAATTGATGCGACTTCCATTAACATGTAAATTCTGCTTTGTTTTCTTGGATAGTTTTTTATTCAGAGCAGTTGTACTGTGTACATTTCTTAAAATTAGTCAGTCCCTGCAGGGAATGAGGCTGGCTACGTCCTGCTTTGGTCCTTTACTTTCCACTGTACTTCTGCAGTTCTGTGTTGTGGGTAAAAGGGTGGTTAAGTTAAAGTGGAAGATAAGCTAAGTATGTTATCCTCTCTACAGGATAAATCTGTGACAGTTGTAGACAGCCAGATACACCATATTTGCATACATATCTCTTGTAGGTAAAGGAAATAAATGGGTGTATGCAATACACATTAAAGTGTTTATTTCTAAAAGTTTCTCACTTCCTGGGCAACATACAGATAGAAATGTTTATAATCTGCCTGGAACAAGGCAAGCAGTGTAAACTTCTTAGCCATGGGTTCCTGTAAATTGAAATGTCACTTTGCAGATTGGAATAGTGTAAAAATTGACCCTGTCTTGACACGTGTATATTGTCTAAAACAGTGCAATTAGTCGATTTTGGGTGTTTTTGAGATACTGAGAGCCCACTGCTGGCAGTTTCCATGAAAGCGGGCAGTGCTAGAACTGTTGTCTTTTAAATAGTCCCAGGTGTTAATTCTCAGCAGAAAGGATCCTGTATGACCCATTCTGAATGGTTTCTTTATTGCCAGTTCTAACTGCAGATGACCTCTTGCCTTGCCACTTCAACTTTTCAGATTCAGCTGAGTGAGGAATGATGCTGCTCTGCTGTTTCTGGCTTTGCCTCTTGAGTCAGTACCTTCTGAAAAACACTTCTCACTTAATACAGTTCGATTAAAAAAAAAAAGAAATAAAGACTCAGCAAAGACTCCAGTATATTTGAAGAAGGAAGCTTTTTCAGCTTTAGGAGGTTTTCCATAAAAAGGCAGGGACTATTGTCTGTCCAATCAATTCTTCCATAGCCAGGCTGGACCCAGGTTTGTTATTGTTTATGAGGAAAAAGATCTGGCAAAAGCTGGAAGATCACAGCAGAGAAGTCAAACTTTGTCTGAAATGTTGTCGTGTTTTCTTCTGATCCTGTAGTAATTCTGTTGACATCATATGGTTCATACATTTTTCTTTGTGATTTTTATTTTCTCATAGGTAATGGTGGTGATGATTTCCTTTATGTTAACTGTACAGTGTTTTTTAAAGAGATAGGTATAATGGGATAAAAACAAGCTTTTCTTGTAACTTTTTGATAAGCACTGGTAACTGTTCATGTTCTGCCAGTTTGTAACAGATGTTTTGACCAAATGTTGGGCTTTCTATTTGTTCTTATATAGTTATTTCTACTCCTGGTTATTTGTCTGCAATTCCAAGTTTTTAGTATGAATCCTCTGTCCATATTGTGTCTGCCTTTTCAGGACTTAAGGGTTTGGTTTTTTATTGAAGTAAAATTTTGCATCTCCTCTTTGCAGGACCCAGCTAAGATTCTGAACATAAATAGCAGCAGCAGTAGTAACAGCTTTTCAAAGACCCAGAAGTTAACAAAGGAGCACAAGGAAAAAATCTGTAAAGACTCAAAAGAACAAAAAAGTGCCTTCAAAGAACCTTCCAGGGAACATAACAAATCTTCCAAAGAATCCTCTAAGAAACCCAAAGAAAACAAACCACTAAAAGATGAAAAAATGGTTCCTAAGATGGCCTTCAAGGAACCCAAACCCATGTCCAAGGAACCAAAATCTGAAAACACCCCCATCCTTAGCATAATGTGTGGGCAGCAGCAAGAAAAGAAAACTCTTACGAAAAGGCCATCTATACTGGACACTGATGAATCTTCTGCAAGAAAAAGAAAAAAAACCAGCTCGGATTCATTATTTAAAAGTTTTCCTAGTGCCCCACCACTGATTCTTACTTGTTCAGCTGACAAAAAGCAGACAAAAGATAAATCTCAGCTCAAGGTGGGGAGAGTCAAAATTGAAAATGATGCACTGGAAAGGAAGACCCCTACTCTGCCACCATTTGGTGATATTCTAGATCCCAGTGATTCTGACATGGAGGAAAATGTATCCTCCAAATCTGACGTAAGTGGTTGTTTGGTTTTGCTTAATACTTTACTCAGTGCTGTATTGAGTGTTCCTAGTCTGTGGAGCTGTGCACCAGATTTGTGTTCTCCCCTTTCATTTTCCTGTTTATTAGCAGATTGTCCAAACTGAAGGATGTTGATAGCCATGTTCAAACTTATGCATTTTCTAGTTGAATTGTATTGCCTGTTCAAGTCTGCTCAATTAGTAATTGTCAGCATTATGACAGTGATCGTATGAGAGATACCGATAAACAATACTTCTCTTTTGATGTTCTTTAGAAATTCATGTTTCTTTTGAGAGAAATGAAATTTATTTAAATGCTTGTATTTCACACTCTAAATTTTTGTTTTCAGGTATTAGGGAGTTCAGTAAATCCAGGAAAGGATTGCAGGTATATCAGAGTTATTTTTTTGCTAAAAGAGGCAGTTCTGTCAATGATGCCAGTTTTGTGGAGGAGGAGGAGGAGTTCCTAGAATCTCATTCTGATGAGGATAATCTATTCCCAAGTAGTAAACTTACCAAGAAGAAAGACATTTTAATGGAAATTTGCTCTCCTGAGAATATTTGTCATCTGTTTCAAGTATGATTTGCTCATTTAACTTTGTGATTAAAGTCAGGATTTTAATTATTCTCCTAGCAAACTTTGATTTTTGGAAGCATCTTTCATAGAGACATGTAGAGAAGGAAAGGTATGGTATGAGATTGTTTGATGCCATTATTTGTGCTTATGGCTAGAGGTGTAGTGTGCATGGTAGAGAGGAATTCTTCTCAGTCTTTCCAGTTCAGTTATCTCATTTTTCTCTTTCCTGATTTGTGTCTCTGTTATTGCCATCAGATTCATAATCCTGCTTGCCCTCTCTGGAGCAGACAATAAATGCCCTGCTGTGGGGAGGTGTCAGCCTTAGGTTTTTACTTTGTAGAAACTTCCCACAAGGGACCAGGTAATTTAATTCTGAAGTGACCTTTTAATGACTGGTCCCTTAGGGCATGCAAAGGCTGTAAAATTTAGACATATACAATATGACAGGCCCTGCTTTACAGCTTGGCAAAGGGGATACTCTGTGGTTGGAGTGGCATTCTCATTATGGCTTGGAACTTAACTAACTTGTCTTCAAACCTGAAAATGTACTTACTTGTCACTCTTGGTATGAATTATTTTTTCTTGTTTTCAAAAAGCTGAATATTCTGTTTTAATTTGTCAATAGCCTTAAGACACACTATCTATCCTTAGTAGAGCAGGCTAGTTGAAATAGATTTTTGGATGCTGTGTAGGAGCACATCCACTTTTACTGGCTGCAGCAGTTCTCCATTTTTTTTTCAAAGACAGAAGAATTGAGGCAACCAAATACAGTGTAACTGGAATTTTATAAATGGTTCTGCAGAGGTGTGTGCTGTGTAGCTACTTCAAAATAAATGATATGTGAAAGATACATGGATGGTAATGAAAACGAATCCTTTTAGTTGCTGGTGTTTCCCTCTTTGTTGTCTTGCAATCTCTTGCCCACTACCAATGGTATAATGGGAACACCCCTGTATTTCTAATAGGCTGACACAAGTCTGCTGGCACAAGTCCATCATCCATCTGCAGTTGACCTGTAGGACCTAAGGAATTCCTTAATTCTGTACTAAAGTTAAAAAGCAGATTCAGGGTTTTCCAAGTCTGTAAGCCACTGTTACTGAGAGGCCAAATTGCTGAAGTCCGCTCAAGAGAAGTAAATCCTGCTGGTTTGGGCTCCCGTGTATTTTAACTTTGACATACTGGATCACGGATCACACAGGTCTTCCACTGGGGGGGAAGGGGGCAGGGGCAGTGTGGTGCCCATCTGAATGGGTGAAAAGGATGTCTGCCCCGTTTGGACTGTGGTCCTGAATAAATCAGGCTGAGTATGGCTCCAGTCAGTGATGGGATGCAATTTAGAAAGTCAGTAATATGCTTACCTAAAGAAAAACTATCTATGAAATGCAGAATAACCCTCTAAGGTACCTGCGTCACACAATTGGCAAGTGCTGTGGGAGAAAGAGCTGGGCAGCCTGGTTAGTGAACATCTGCAGAATTTCTCAAGGAGATGTTGCTTCTGCATTTTACCACTTTTAACCAGCAAACCTAGTGAAAGGTGACCAAGCAGTGTAATAAAGGTAATTCTGTATGTTGTAAAAAATAGTTTGAACTTTTTTGTATGTATTGGTAAGCTTCTACGTGTTTCAGGAGGTTTCACAGCTAGATCCATAAAGGGTATATCCTACAAACATCATCATATTAAGGAAAAGAAAAAAGTCAGAAGTTGCAATGCTACAAAGAGTAATGGAAATAAAAATATGACAATGCTTTTAATTTATAGTGACAGTAATTCCATATCTGTCAATGTTCTGTGATACAAACATAGTTGCCTGAATCTGGGAAGATGTTTCTTTAGTGTCATATCCTGGCATAATAATATTCTGTAAAATTGAGTCAATTGCTGTTTCTTACTTTCATACAGTTGAAGTTGTGGGTATCATAGTTCTGATGAACAAAGCATGTATCATTATTTGGTAGTATCCAGATTTATTTCTAAGTGTCTTCAAGAAAGCAAAACCATGGTACCCAATTCAGCAAATTTAGGTTAGGTATAACATATTACACTACAAGTCAGTACTTAAAAGCGAATTGTTAGAATACTGCAAAAATCCTAACTTTGAGTTAGGTGCATTTTTTCTAGTTCAGGTTTTATTTGTGACATTTATGCCAACATAATAATACTGTATGAATGTAATGTTCATATGTTGTATATAATGAAATTATTAATAACTTGGCTAAGAATTTTAAAGTTTCTTCACTGTAGGGAATAAGAGATGGTCTCATTCTTAAACACACATGTTCCAAAGTGGTGACTGTTCTCTTTATTGGTATTGTATATGCATATACTCATGTCATAATGTCACTTATAAAGCATGATAAATTTGTAATAAAAGGTGCAATGTAGAATGTGAAATTTATTGCAAAAATAAGTTTCATACTGTTGCTCATTACAGGCAGGATGGTTCTCAGAATTAGATATAGTCCAGTATCAGTTCTCAGTTGTGAAGTCTGGGTTCAGGATTTTAAAATAAGGATGACATTCTGAAAAGTCCTTTTTGCTAAAGAATCTTACAAGCACGATTAAACAGAGATGTTGTTTCACTGGGAAGGTGCTACAGGATGTCAATACTGCTGCTCCCCTGGTTTCTTTGGATGCAGCCCAAATTCAGTGAATTGGGGTGGAGTGTATTATATCAGTCAATGGGCTTGAATTTCAGACAAAAAAGTAGAGTGTGCTCAGCCCTTCATGGTACAGACATCATACTCTACCTAACAGTGGGTATTCAGACTCGAAACATGGCCTCTGTCTTCATGAATTAGAGGATGCAGAGTTACAGCACCCCCTGAGACAGGTGCATTCTTTGTCAGGTCGTTAAGTGTGTTCTGCCCAATAGTTGATCTTCCCTTGGAGGTGTCCCTTGAAATTCACCTTTCAGAATCCCAGCAGGTTAACCTCCTGTTGTCTTGGGGGTATTTCAGAAAGCTGGATACTGTAGTCAGTTTGGAGTCTGTAGTCAGTCTCTTTTTTGGGCTTCAGATGTCTCTGTAAAATTCAGGGAATCACACCCTTGCTTAGTGATAAACTCTCTGCCCTTGTATAATAGTCTTTCTGTGTGTGACTTAGACCAAGATCATGTATGGCCATTCTTCTGTGGTCTGTTTGGCATACACTGTAGTGTGGTGCACTGCAATATTTATTTTAATTTTGCTTTTATGTTGACTTTGTGCTGTGGGCAGGTAAAACTAATGTCTGTGTTTCTCTTCATGTTCCTTTAAGTATCACTTTTCAAACACATCTGTGAATTAGTGTGGTGGACTTCAGTGTTAGTGAACAACTAGGTGTTCAAAAGAGCGTAGTGTCTTTTTTGACTTCTTTTGGAAATCACACATAAAGGCTGAAAAACTATTTTACAAGCTTTGGTATGAAGGAAGCAAAATTAAACTATAGAGTGAAAGCATGCAGATTTATGGTTCTATTGGGGCATAGGCATGTTAACACAGTACACTACAAAATCTAAAGATTTTGCTTTTAAATTCAATTGCAGGATGTTTTAGTTAATGAAAACTCCACCAATTTGCTTCCTGTGTGTGACAGTGCAGCAACATGATAGAAAAAAGGACTTGGCCTTGATTTTGCTGCCAGGCTGAAATATATGGTGATATTCTTGTAATATTTGTGTGAGCTGCAAGCTGTTTTATGAGATGGAGAAATACAGAATTTGGGATCTGAGTGAGGCATTTTCCGTGGCTAGAGCTGCCCCTCTGAGCTGTGGAGCCATTTCATAAGGGATGCTCAGATACTTCTTGTTTGATTACTGCTAGTTTTGCTTGACTGGGTAGGAAGGAAAAGGTGTCACATGGCTCTTGGTGAAGTTGCTGCAGCAGGAAGGCAGAAAGAAGATAAGGCAGATGATATATACCTATTCAGGTATTAAATAGTCTCTGTGTATCTCCAGTTGTAGAGAGCTGAGTAACAACTTTAAGTCTGCCATGCATGACAGTTTGGTGGATTTCTTTAGGGAGCCCACATGTCTCTGATGAATTAATTTCTTCTGGTGTGATTGTTTTGCTCGTGGTATGTATTTTTTTCCCCTTCCTGCCTGTGTATGTAATGTATATTAGTAATAGTAGCAGCCTTTTGGCATGTCAAAGCCTATGGAAATACAATTTGAGCAAAAATGTGTGCTATCAAAAGGTGACAGCTCAGGAGTAAGGAGTTTGAGTTATGAAGAGCAGAGTACATTAGTGGGTCTTTTGCCTTTAGGAAAAAAAGTCCCACTTCTCAGGAAGGCCTTTATGGAACAAGGAAAATACAGCAGAGATCACACAGACTATGCCTTTGTGCCTAATTAACTGCTTGCATGTCCTAAAGCAGTCTTAAGTTAGAGTATGAGTACCATTTTAAAGAAATCCATAAAATGCCACTTTCAATCTGGCACATGATCTATTAATTTGATGATTGCAAAAGTGGAAAAACATTTCGAAAACCCCCATGGTCTTGTAAAACTTCCAGGGCCTTGTTAGCTGAAAAAGACTACTTTCTAAAAGCCTGCTTTCTCCAATGCCAGGGCTTGGAGCTAAAGTCAGAGCTTTTTCAGGTAATATTTAAATTCAGGAGGAACAGTAGCGAGATAGAGCACCATGTGCTGCTTTCATGTAGTTACCAAAGGTCAAAAAAAAAAAAAGGTTTTATTTTATTTGTGAAACTGCGACTCTAAAAATGAATAATGGTGCTGAACAGGGTTAATACTGATCAAGTGCTTCACTGCAGAGTGGGCCCTGTGGGTTTGCAGCTGTCATATTATTACATTCTTTACTTTTTGTGTGGTAATTAAATGGAGTTTTTCTGCTGCTTGTCCAGGAAACAAGATTGCTCTTAAAATTGTACCAGCCACTCATGTGGTAGTGTTGGATATAGTACTCCTGTGTTGAGGAGGTAATTCAGTAGTCACAAACAAGTAAATATTGGACAGTCTGAGGTGTTTCCTTCCAGATATATGCTCAGAGAGAAATAGTGGCCAAAGATAAGCAGACTCCTTCAGAGAAGCAGCAGTAGGCACAAGTATTTTCTGTGGTCATCAGCATCTACTGTAGTATGGTACCATTCAGCTGCTATACTTTGCCTATTTTAATTAGGTGTTACTGTGAAGTGAAAAATGCTTTGTCTTCATTCACAAAAGCTTAGGTGCATGTTAGGCTGTTCTCTATATTGTGAAAATACTATTGCTGGATGAGGAAACAGCATGACACACAAATAAAGATCCTCTGGGCAGCAAGCTCAAATGTTAAAGTGAGACAGTTTTGCTACCAGTGTGTGTTTGGAAGTCACTGGCTTACAGAAATGTTAAGAAGTTAGAAATAAAGCAATGGAGACAAACTGTGTAGATATGATTAAATGTTCAGGTTGGAAAAATAATCTTGTGAGAGCCATGAAATGTTGTATTTTTGAGGCAAAGTCTGTTTGGACTTTTTTTTTTTTAGTCTTAGGCAATGTCATATTTAGACTACAGAATTAACATTAATCGTTAAGCTACTAATACAGGTTGCAGTATTTTCCTTCATTTGCAAGTGCTGGCTACGTCTGTTTCATTGTGACTACTCATATGAATTAACTCAAATATTTGCATAAATGCAGGTTTGAATTTGGGCCATATTTTCTGTATTTCAGCACTGGAAGCTCTGCTCTCCTGCTATCCTGCAGAAAGTAAGGGTTTTAATTGAGTATGTGCAGTATCAATGCTATAATTGTTTGGTGGAGGAGGGGGTTGTGGCATAAAAAGACTGTCTCATGTCCAGTAAAGTCCTGACAATTTTGAGAGGCCAAGTTAGATTGCAGTCAAAATAATATAATATGAAAGACAGGATATTTTATTTTGATCATAATGAAGTGAGATCTTCTTGATAAGAATTTCATTGTTTTGAAGTTGCTTTGTCTATCCACTTACATAAATTATGTTGTGATCCAGAAGAATGGCTGCACATATTTAAAATAAAATCCAACACCTGATGGTTTTCAGCTGGCATTTTATCTATAGTAGTTAGATCTATTCAAGGCTTTAATGCCCTTTTGTTTTTTATGTGGAGCCAGTATGTTTACATTTCTTTGGGGGAGGGGGGCAAAAATGTCATGTTCTACTCATGTATTTTCGAAAGTTTGCTGCCCAAACTCCTCATGAACTTCATTAGATAATGTTGATAATACTTCCCATTCAGAGGCGTGTACTCTGATGGTGACAGACATGAACTCTCCAGGACATACCGTAAGTACACAATTTAATTTTTTATATTTGAAAGATTCTATAATCCCCTGAAGTTTAAATTTTACTAACACAGGATAAAGATTGCTTGAGCTCAGTGTTCAGTGAGTGTGTACCTCTCTCATGCCTGTGCAGGAGGAATCACTGTGCATTGCCTACTGATGAGGGAGGGACTGCTGTTCATCTCCCTGTGCTGTGGAGCCCAGGGGTTGTTCTGTGTGTTTGGCACTGCAGAGAAATGTTGGGGGACCCTCTTGGAATGGGCAGGGGATGCTCGTGATGGACATCATTTGCCTTCTCCAGACTCACGGATGATGGTGTCTGTGTGTCTGTTCTCCCAGTATTAAAATGTGCATGTGGGCCTGGTACAGGAAATAAATGAAAGCAGATATAATCAAGCAGTTTTCTTTCATGCCCTCTGTGTGGTGGCTTCCTTTCCCTCTTGACAACATTATCCACTCCTCCTCTGCCAGGCAACCATTGCTGTTTAAGGGCAGTGTACCTGAAACCGATTTTAATAATATTTTGAGTGTTAGTTGAAGGTGGTTCCAGATCGCCACATTGGCAATAGAAAAACTGCTACATAGCTTAAGAATGTTGGTGTGAATTTGTGTTAACTCTCTGAGTCATTACTCAGTAGTACTCTTTTGGCTTAGTCAATACCTCAGTACAGCTTACATTTCTGTTAGAAAAAGATGTTGCAAAATTAATTACTTAATGCTTTTTCCTACCAAAATCCAAAAAAACCCAAAAAGCTTTGAGTAAAACATCCAGCTCGATTGGTACTAAAACCTAACATTGTCTGTTGAAGGCCTTCAAGCTTTCAGGCTTTAATCTTCCCTTGAAAATAGTAATCTTTATTGGCCCAACAGAAATGTGTACTTTGTGTTTCATCTGGCATTGGGTATGTTAGTCAGGTTTCTAGTGCCTCTCTCTGAACAACAGTATCTCATTCCCATTGGGGCTGAAACAAGATTTATGATCAGATTTATTTTTTTAACATTGTGCTGCTGTGTAGGGCAAAGAAATCTGGTAATTAATGCTGTCTTTCCTATAATGAAAATGACAGTCTTTGCACATGTGTAGCACAGTAAGATGGGGCTGCCTGAGTCCAGAATGTGTATGCAGGGCTTTTTGAGACATCTTGAGACATGTTGCCTGTTTTTGCTGGGGATATCTGAACATGAAAGAATATCTTACTGTGTGCTTGGTGTGTTGCAAGCTGTCTGGCAAAAGTGAGGAAATGATGCCTTGTGTTGTAGGAATTAATGTTTCATATGGGAGAGTTAGAAGATAAGGGTAAAGGGAGCTATTTGCACTTCACTGAATCTCTACATATCCATGGAACTTGTATCATTACCTCAGAGCAACATGAAAGGGGACTTTAGAGGCGACTGATAATAAGTACGAGATCAGCAGCCGAGCTGTGTTTTGTTGCTGAGGTTAACAGGCAGCTCCACCTGTGCCTGAGCTCCCCAAGGAAAGATGACTCACACATCAGGGGATAACCCGAACTGGGGCCAGCGTCTCAACATTGATTATCCCAGTCAGAAGACCATTGCAAAACTTACACTGTTTAATACCATGCTTCCTGAACAGTCTTGATTAGAACAGAAGGAAATCAAGTGATTTTGCTGCTTTATTTAAGGGCATTTTAGGTATTACCCAAATAGTGGGAGGAGATTACATACAGTAACCTGTGTTTCATAATTTGGTTTATCGGCTGCAGGTCTATTGCAGTCTAAACCAGGGCAAGAGAAGAAGTAGATACAGGCTGTGACAATTTTAGTATCTTTCAGTGTATAGGTGATGTTTTTCCATTGCCCATGCTGCTTTAGTGGATTTTAGTTGTTACAGTGGAGCTGTCTTCTGTAGATGAAAAAGATGTAGTTTTGAAATAGTGCTTATTGCATTGTGTCTTCTACAGGAAGAGTAAAAATTTCCTCAAGTGCCATGGTCTTAGTATTTTGGACAAAAGCAATTCAGTTGTAAAGTTAATTGGGTTAAGGGTAGGAAAAGGTCAAAGAAGGAGGCCATTCTTGGTGCTTTTGGTGTCCTGAATTTGCTTTGGGAGAGGACTAGGAAGAATAGATAAAATTTGGCATGTTAAATGTTACAATTTTAGCTAAAGAAAACAGTTTGTAGATCAGATGTTTCAGCTTGATATGTTTGTGCCATATTGACCCTTTGAACACTGTAAACTCAAGATTGATCTGAGTTGTACTACATGAGATCTTAATATAGCCAGTATTTCAAATATTGTAATTATAGCCCAGTATTTTTGGTAACTTCATTCAGTGGTTGAGGTACCTATTCAGATAACTATAAGTTACATTTGAGATAGGTTATAACATTTATATAAATGATAACAATTTGAGTGAAATTAAGTTTAAATAGAAACAAGTATCACATTTTCTTATTTTTGTAAGAGATTGTTGTGTGTTATAGTCTTATGTAACAGAAGCAAAACTCTTAATGTACAACTCAGATCACACTTATCAAAAACTTATTTTAAATCAAAGAAGCAGAGATAAGGAGCTTTATAAATAAGGATAACTTTTTTGTAATATTCTTCTCTTAAAAGGCAAAGTTACAACAAGCAGATGTGTTGGCTGTAAATGATAAAGAACCAATAAGACAATAGAAATCTCCTCTGGGTTTTTTTCCTCAGAAAATCAGGGCTGTATGGTCTGTGTGTATATAATATGGATGGTCTTTTGTGAAAACTACTGGACAAACACATGATATTATCATAGTGCAGGTGCTTAGGAATTATATTAACAGATATTTCAGATCTATAGAGAAAAATGTGCATAGACCGTATTGCTGCCAAACATGATATCTAAAAATAATTGTTCCATTTACAGTATCACAAGACTGACTAAAAAGTATGACATTTTGAAAAATAGTTTAAGTTTGTTTTGTTTTAGGAATCAAGAATTTTTTAGGATACAGCATATGTTTTTTTATTTTTCTCTCTACAGTTTTTCCCTGAAACTGGAATGTAAATAAATGAAAGCTGAGGCTTTCAGATAATCATTTAAATCCCAGAAGTTAAGTTTAACAGAAGACTAAATACAATGAGGCTTGCTGTAAAAATGACAGGGCCAACAGAGATCTGCACTTGATCTTTCTGTAGTTTATAGCTAAATTTTGAACAATTTCATTTTCTGGGACATGAGTTCAAGAGCCTGTGCAGCAGGACTTCAGGAAAAAAAAAAAAAGCTGTTGTTTTTCATCAATTTAGGTCTGTATTTACTTGATTTGTATGACCTCAATAAGCTTTCCATCTAGTAAAGTTTCAGTGTGGGGTCATGCTGGGAGTGTTCTACAGTTTGAGCTACATAAGAGTAGAGGGGAGCTGTGGTGAATTTGCAGTATCTGAGTACCTGCTGAGAAGACCAAATTTCTAATGTGGAAAAATGTACCATTGTACATAAATATACCCATGAAAGCAGTTTTACATGTAGATCATTCTCCAGTTGCTTCTTTTGTTAATAGGAGTGTGTGAACTCCTGACATTAGAACCTCAGATCTGGGAGAATTTAGGTGAAACACCTTCCTGCTGCCCCCAAAGTGACAGCAGACTGTCTGTTTGATTTCCCAGACAGTCAGCTGTGAATATATTGTCTGTCCTTCTCAATGGTGACACAATAACATAGGCACTGTAGATAACATAGAGCAAGAGAAGGGAATTGGGAAGTCTTAGCTTCCAACACAGCAGCTGAAGGGGCTGGCCAGAACAATTACCTCCTATCTTCTATTATTATTAATCCCACTAGAGCAGAAGATGAAGAATAGTTGAATGAAGCTCTCACATTGGCTTTAATACCTAGACTGAGTTTTCTGGTTTGTATTTACTACTAAAATTGAAGTTTCTTTCTTTCCAAAACACATTTCCTTTGTTAGCGAAAGACAGCTCTGTGTATAGAATATGTAGAAATTCTCAAAAGGAAAGTTTAAAATGTTAAGGCAGCTCTCAGAAAATCAGTATCTGAGTATTGCTTGCCAGCTTCATTTGACCTTTCCACAGTTAAAGCAGTGCAGAGGGACATTTTCCGTCCTCTCATCACAGGGCTTTCATGCCACTGGGTTTATAAAATGAGCAATGTCCTCCAAACAAGTATATCTTACATCATTTGGCCTCATTTTTTCCCATATAGTTAAGACTTTATATGGAATACAGACCCATTAAATTCCCCTTATTGTGCTCTGCTCATACTTTATCAATTCTTCACAATTTTTTTTCCGCACATTTTTAGGGAAAGGTGATCTAAATAAGTGTTTAGTGCCAGTCTTGAAGAGCTTTTGTATAACCCTGTCTTTGCCAGCATTACCTACATATTCAGGACAGTCTATCCTTCTTGGTAAGGTTTATCTGATAAGAGCTTCCATCATTTTGCCTCTTGTGTTTAAGGACCCTGTTCATATTCATGTGACCATACACATTTTTAGTTTATTTTGTCCTCAGTTTATTCTTTATCTTGTAGTCCTGAAATCCTTGGAAACTGTAGTATTCAGCTGCTCTACAAGGCAAACCTTGATCTTCCCTCCTGTACTTTTTTTGCTTGCTTTACTATTTATCTGTCACTCTTCCCAGTAAGATATTTTCAGAAAAAAATACCCTACAGAACAATCTTCAGTAGTACTTCGTCTTTCAGTTTTATTGTACAATATTCTGCAAAATAGTTTTTATCTAAATTTTTTGCTCTGTCTCCTGTTAATGAATCTTCTCTAAATCTTAACTATTTGTGAGGTTTTTTGTTAGCATTGTCTCAAATTTACTTTTGATTTCTAAAGGTAAAATAAAATAAATTCATAAATAGAGAATGAAAAGTATTTTCTTTCAAAATTAGATGACATGTTGCAGTAGGACAGTCTCTAAGGAAATGCAAATCCCACTTGATTCGGTGCAGTTTTTCAGAGGAAACAGTGGCAAAGATTTGATTAACATCTTTTCTTGATGCTACTTTTAAATGGAGGCTTAGTTTCAAATTCAAAGAATCATAGACTCGTTGAGATTGGAGGGTACCTCTGACTGTCATCTGGTTTACCTGCCCTGTTCAACCAGGACCACTTTGAGCTGGGCGGCCAAGACCCTCTCTAGATGGTTTTATCAATGTCTGTTAGGAAGAGAGAGGCCAAAATCACCCTAGGCAGCCTGAGCCCATGATTGGTTATCCTCACAGTGAAAAGCTCTTTGCTGATGTCCAGTGGGAACCTCTTGTGTGAGCTACAGAGAGGCTGAATTATTCTACTAAAAATTGAGGTTACTGACAGGGCACTTAAATGGCAGTTGAAGTTGTAAGTACAGGAATCCTGTTCGAGAAAAAGGCTTGTCCTGCAGGAGCTCCTCCCTGAAATTCTAACTTTGCACGAAGTGGAAGTGGAAGCAATGCTCAGCTGTATAAGTAATTTCAAGTGTATAGACTTCTCAGTATGTATAGTGCTGGGAAACATACATCTCTAGACTATCATGCATAAAAAATAAGAAATGTGTAGACTGGCTGATATGAAATGAGGTATTGCTACACCACTTAATGCTTACTTCAATAAAGAATTTGTAAGCTTCCTTCAAGAATGGTTCAGGGAAAGGCAAGACAAACCATTGTCACCCACATACATATGTCTATTTCTTAATGTAAGAATTAAAAAAGAACTTGAAATGATAGGGGTTATTTTTAGAGTCATAGAATCATAAAATATGCCAAGTTGGAAGGGACCCACAAGGATCATCTAAGTCCAGCTCCTGACCCTAGACCAGATAGCCCCAGGAACTTGTACAAATTGGGAGAACCAAGAAATATTACAGAAACAGCTCTATTATATCCTTTGTCATAAACAGGTGAGTTTGCCTGAAAATTGTTTGCAGCTTAAGAGTGAATTACTTGTAAAAACAGACAAGAACTTGGAAATAGCAGAAGCCAGGTGATTTAGAAAAATCACTGGCAAAAAAAGAACCTTTCCATGGAAGATGTGGGCTAAAGAAAATTGCCCTTCTTTGCTGTTTCAAAGCACAGAATCTCTCAATGAGGTCTAATAAAGAAGTCACTGTCTCCTGGGCATCACTGTGAGAGCACTAAAACGAAGCAGACTGTCTAAGAATGCAATAAATCATATGGGGTCATTGCACTAATGAACAGTTCAGGCCCAAACTCTCATTAGCTTTGTCTGTAGAAAGAGAAAACTGGTAAAACAGGAAAAGGCCATATGGGAGAAGCTCTTTGCTGATATTGTCTTAAACTTTTATTGTTGAAAGATATGCTTCAGCTAATTTCAGACCCAATAAAAAATAAATATCTTGTGATTAGGAACCAGTGTACAAGAGCAGAAAACGCTAGTGTGTAAAGCCATAAATACCTAAGTCCTTGGGATAAGAATCTGTAAAACTGTCAAAAAGCATTGCTTGAGTGACTAAAGACACCCTCTGTTAACCAGAAGCATGGGTGCTGTTGGCACTAATCCATATTAATATATTGAAGGTGCATTTTTAGTTCCTTCTGAAGAGGCAAATCTTTTCTGTTAATAACATTAATTCTTAGGTTAAAAGCAACTGTTTCCTCTGGGTGCGCTCTCACCCAAATTTCTCTGTCAAAAAATAAAGGTTTCATTTCCAATACTTAGCAGTTTAAATATTTATGCTAAACTGTATTTCTTGGAATAAATCTGCCCATAGAGCTGTTCAAGGAAACAAAGTAAATAATTTCAAAAGTTATTAGGAACCTTGTTTATATATGTATGGATGACTGTATGTGTTTTCTAAAGACTTTCTGTGGTTTGAGTTCTCAAAATGATCTTGCTTAAGTAGAGCAAAATTCTTGCCAGGAAAAGATACAACTTTGTATGTATTTATAGCCATTTGTTCCTGTGACATTGACCCAATTAGTTAATGCTGGGAGGAAATTTTTATGCAGAGCACTTTCACTGGTATTTTCATGCCTTACAAAGAGAATGAGACTAGGCCTTTCCCCCTTTTTTATTTCAAGCAAGAATTTATTTCAAGCATTTAATTCAAGCAAAAATAAACTAGTGAATTTTTAGCAGTGAAATAGTCTCTGCGCCTGTGTCATTTTTTTTTTGAAAGTCCAATATGACTGTCTTTTGGTGGTTGTAGTTTTTTTGAGGGAATGGACTTAAGTTGAAGTTCATGTTGAAATTAATAACAGAAAAATACAGTTAATGGAAATCTGCAGAAACCAGTTCTCAGCTACTAGTTTTGCTGCAAGAAGCATAAATTGGTGGATAAAATGATGGATATTTAAAAGTAGCCTGAAGCTAGACAACTGAGCTTAGTTTGCTGATACCTTTAAAGTTTGGATGGACACTTGTTCTTCATCACTGCAGTCTTTCATAATATCCTGGTTATTTTACAACTAAAAATCTTGTAAGGTTTTACGAAAACTCAGGAAGGAAAAGAATTTTTTTTTAAAAATGCTTGATTTTCAGAGCAGTATCAAGTGATGCTGCAGTGTGTTTCAAAAAGGTCTGATGCTGTGGACCATGTAAGAATCTCTCTTGGTACTCTGAAGTGGCTACCACTTCAGTGTTGTTGGTTGGGTTGGGCTCTGTTGCACAGGATTGATTCAGTTGTATATAAGTGGCGTGCACCCATGCAATCAGGTACAGAGTTTGTATTTTGACTGTGTGTCTGTGAGAACTGGAGCTGGTGTTGATTTAAGGAGAGCAGATGTTAATGGTGTTTTTCTCGAGCATTCCATTGCCCAAATAGGCATCTCTCATCGTGAGAAAAGGCAACAAAAGGCCGTAAATCTGCCTACTCCATTATGAAGAGCAACAATAGATTGATTTATGGAGAAAAAGCAACTGTTAGGCTTAGGTAGCCTGTGTGCGTGAAAACTGTTTTAATGACAGGCTATTTCTGCTGTCATTTTTGAGAACAATTTAGTTCTGTCTTAATCATGAGGCAAGGAAAGTCAGAAAATGTTTGTTAGTCTGGATAACATATCATGATAACTCAGTTGTATAAAATTTAAAGTGTAAGCTGGTTTTCTTTTCAACAGTAGATCATTATTTACTAATCCAATTTTCACTCTTCCTTCTGTATGGCCTCTTCTTGTTTTGTGTTCCCTGTTAGCATCCCCTCTGCCCACATACCAGATTCATACTTTGTCTCATGTACACAGATGAGTGTGCAAAGATGTACCACTAGGAATCAGCCAAAAAGTATATGGAGTCATGCAACCTGGCAGCAGGAAGCAAGACTCTTCAGTACTGAAGAGCAAAATAGTAGAGTGCAAAATATACAGAATTTTTCGATAAAGCAACAGGACTTCCTCATTAAATTAAATTGAAATTCACACATCTTAAACAACAGTAGGAAAAAATATCTGTAGAACTGTTAGTTAAAGAATATACACTGGTTTTAATAACCTTGGTTAAGCTGTTCAGTTCTCTTTTGTAATTGGTAAATTCTAGATAACTTCTCTTTGTAACCAAGTATACCTTCTGGTTCAATCACATTTACAATCTGAAGAGTTTTGGTACATATGGAAAACGTTAGGATTAGCAGAATTTCAGTACTAGCCTAATAGTTAATTTGAATCCCTCTATTAAGACTTATTTTCTAAGGGAGATGAAAGAAAACTGTCTGAGGTTTTCTGGCATTTAATGTGGTCTGCTCAGGTCTTTGTTTTTCAATTCCACAATGTCATTGCTAATTTGAAAAACATTGCATCTCCAGTATGACAATGACAGAGATGCCTTAGGTCTATTATAAACTCATTTAGGCTCTCATGTTGTATAATCTTTCAAACAAGTCATTGGAAACTTCTTGTTAGGCTTTAGTAGAGAACTAGACATGATGTAGTAGTGTGTATGTACGGTGAGTGCAATAGTGATTTCCACAATTTTTGCCTCACTGACACCTGGAATTAAGGCATTTGAGTGTTATTTAGCCCCAGAGTTCATTGTTGTTTTTTTTTTTTTTTTTTTTTTTGACAGAATGCTTTAGGCAGTAACTAACCATAAGAGTTTTTCTAGGCAAAAAAAAAAGTCTCTTAAAATGTTATTTATTTATTTTCTTTTTTTTTTCTTTTAAGTCTGAACAGCCCAGTCCTGCCAGTTCCAGCTCCAGTTCCAGCTCCAGTTTCACACCATCTCAAAACAACAGACAACAAGGTACCAGTAAAGGAAAAGTAATTGAAAGGAATGTGTGAAATGAAGGGGACAATAAAAACAGAACTTGTGGCATCTCATTACCTCTTTTCTTCTGTTTCACTGTCTGAACTGGCCACAGTTTTGATTTAGAGACTTTTCTGCAGCTTGTTTTCAAATGTGGCTGTAAGGGCAAAAATAAAAGGACAGAAAGAAACTGTGAATCTGAGAAGGGTGTGAGTATTGGTTATTTTGAATGACTAAATACATGCCAGTCACTTAACAGAGGCTAAAACCAAAAGAGCTTGTGTTTCTGAGTTGTCCTTCTGCAGGGTTAGGTAGCATGGCACCTGGCTCCATCTGAAGCCCTGGAAGAGTGTGGTTTCCCATGGGGAGCCAACAGAAACCCAGATGTGTTTATGCAGACCCTTTCAAAGGCTGCGATCATCCTGTACTACTGGGAAGTTTTAAGAGTACACAGTTTTTCCTTCAAATATATGGCAGGGAAGGATGATGATTAGACTTTTAAGTTTGCATTTTGGTTTTCTGGCTAATACTTTCAGTTTACTTGAAACTCAATAAAGAGCACATTTTTTCTTCCTGGAGGCTTTGCCAAGGCATGTTTTCAGTAAATAAGTTGATATTCATTCTCTATGATCTATTAAACTACTTAGTTCCTGGTTGGCTTCTTTCCCTGGTTTATAAGATTGTACAACTGATACATTCTTAATGAGCTTTTGTTTTATTCTTTGGATAAGGAGCATTATAAAAGCAGTCTTTGACTAAATAAAATTGTTTGTTTTAGCTGTTTATATTCCTCAATGGTAGACTTGATTTAAGGTTTTGACAATACATTAGTGCCTCAGGCACCCTGATTTTAGATAGATTGTCATGTGATGCATGTCTGTCCTACTGCCTTTCTGTAGGTGACTGGTACTGATTTTCTGATGTTTTCTGGCAGTGTTACTCTGTGTGAAAGAAGGCAAGGGCTGAAGTCAACTGTAGTAATGACTGGCTTCAGACAGTTGATATTTACCTGAGAATAAACAGATACACTTCCTGCTGAACCACCATTTTTGTTCTCACAAAAACCTTATTGGTGTGAACTGTCCATTACAGGCCAAAAGACTTGGATATCTGCTTCTGCATCTGTTATCTTTGCTACTTGTTGACTTAGTAGTTTCTTCTGAGCAGACTGGTCCCATCCATCTTTTCTGGATGATATATAAGTCGTATCACAGATTGTCTTTCAGTTCTTTATACCTTCTTTAGAATAGATGGGAGATTTTTCCTCCAATGTGAACAGCTCTGAAGTGAAAATGGTATATACATCTTCTCTTTTTTTGCCATGGTAAATAGTGGTTCCTGCTTCCTTCTGGGAGCTCCAAAAACTCCAATTAACTAAGCGTGTTCATTGCCCAGGCAATCAATTTGGATATCAAAGGTGTGGAACACCAGGCATACCATGGCATGTTCACTCTGTATGATGTGCTCTGGTCAGAAGCCATGTTTTTTCCCTTAACTGGAATTTACTTGCTAGGACTGTTGCTCTTTTTCGGTTGCATTTAGACTCCAGTGCTCACTCAGGTGTCAAAAAACCACAGCATGAACTTTTCTCACCTCTTTTTGCATGAGCAGCGAGCTAACCTGAGGTTCCTCAAGTTCCTCTGACCTTGGGGCTTGCTTTGATATGTATCAGTTTCCTTACCAAGAAAACTTGATCATGGGCAATTCCTAATCTTCAATTTCTCTTTAACTATTCTGGTATCTCAGGAGGTAACAACTTCTCGAACTTTTTAAAAGGCTGTTAGGGAATTTCAGAGTAAGTGTTACCAAGGAGCCAAAAATTGCTATTCATGCTAGGAAAAAAAAAGACCTAAAAATTACTGTTTTGCTGATTGGTAGAAAAGTCTGTTGGAAAGTTAGCTAGCAATGTGCTTTTCAGACTCCCAGACATGCTGAGTGAGAACTTGTTTGAATAACAGGTTGTCCAGTGCTTATGGGGCTGTCAGTGATGGGTGTATCTGAGGAGTCCAAGTTTCTTTTTATTCCTGCTCCTGTAGAAGCCCTTTCCCTCCTTCAAGGGTCAGATGGTAAGTTATTCAGTCAGACTACAAGAGCATTTGCAACTGAGCATTGTCTGCCTGAGACGAAACAGGGACAAAAAATGGAGCACAGCTGAGCTGCTTCTACGTATCAACTGTGGGTGCATGGACAAGAAACACTTCCATGCTGTCACCTATACAGATGTCTGGTCAACCAGGAATTTGCCCATCAGCACCATCTGGTTTGCTTTCCTAGGGTGTGAAAACAGAGAAAAGGGTCATTTCTCTGAACCTGTCCAAACGGTGCCAATTTACAAAAGTTCTAGGGCAGCCTTGGTGATAAATCATTCCAAACAACAGCTTTGAAGTCACTTGCACAAAACCAGTCAAAATGCCTATGGCCTGAACTTTGCTGTTTCTGGAACAGTCTGTAAAACTGTTCCCCCCAATGAAGGGAACACAGTCATACTCATAACCCTATTATGAGTATGGCACTCAGTGACAAATGTCTACCTTCTCTGCTGGCAGTGACCAGGGAGGACACTCCTTGACTCTGTTTCCCCATTAGCAAATAGAGAGTTGAAAGCTTTGTCTCAGGCTCACTGTGTTCATGTTAGTACTGTGTTTCTTGGGCTGAAGGAATTACAGCCATAATAGTAGTTGCTATTCCTACAGCCATCACTGGTGCTTTCAATTGCTGCTTCATGTCTTAGGTGGGCTGAACTTCATAGTTCAATGACCTGTGTCACAAGGACATTTTATTTTCTTCCCTTTTCTATCTGCTTTTGCCCATTCTTATTTTGAGTAGCTGTAGTGTTACACTTCCTAAATCTATCAAACATATTCCTCTTTCTGTCACTGTCTCTTAGAGCAAAAAGAGTGAAAATCAAAACCCAAACTGAATTTAATGCAGTTTTGTGAGCAAGTCAAGCTTTGTACCTTCTTGTTAATTCAGGAAAAGTGATAATGTGGTGTTGGGTGGTATTGATGCACTTTGTACTTATCAATATGGGTGAAGTACTTACTCCACTTGAAACTGACCCTGAAAAAATGGGAACAGCTGAAGTTGAAATACATAAAAACCGAGAAGAAAATGTGACTGCCTTGTACAGGACAATTTAGTCAGAGTAATTTGTTAGAACCAACTTCTCATACATGGATTAACCTAACAAATATACTGACACTGATCAATATATCCCTGTAGATCTCTAATCACATATAATGAGAAAGCAAAAAATACTAAACCCCAGCAATACAAAAGAAGTTTGCTTTTAGCAAGCATATGTTTCATTTCAATGCATATATTTCATGTCAATCTCTCCTGTCATCACAGTAGTTTACTTATATCCACTGTCGTCCAGGGTGCAAATTGTTCTAACACTTGCACATGTGGGTCACATCATTGTAGTAAGTAAGTCTGTTGAAGCTGATTGAGTTGCTCATGTGAATAAAGGTTCACTAAAACATAGACAGGTCCCTGCAGTATAATCCCACAGTGTGTTAGTTCATTTGTTTAATACTCTCTCTTATTTGTTTAAGACTCTCCTTTCTCAACACTGTGTGGGGAAGATAGTTTTTAAAGCTGGGTAAATTGCCCAAAACACTGGGAGGTAAACTTCATTGTGTTTTATTGTCTCTGTTGTTTCAGGTCCCTTGAGGACCATAATGAAAGATCTGCATTCAGATGATAATGAAGGTGAATCAGATGAAGCAGATGAGAAGGACAATGATTCTGAGTTGGAACAACCTGTAAATACACGAGGGGGAGGCAGGAGCCGAAGGTGAGTGTCTCACGTTTGCAAGTGGCCTACTGACCAAAAAAACAGGTAGTGAAGGTGAGGTTTGATGTTCTCAGAGTAATAAGTAGCAAATGGGCAGAAAATTCACTCTTTCTAAAGCATCTGCACATAAAAGAGCCCCTTTTAAACAGTAACACAGCCATTTCTGATACAAACTTGTCCTGTACTAATAAATATGGTTATGATGATCCTTATTTGTTTGACTTTACTTGATTTCATGCCATTGTGACTTGTGGAGTTACAATTACTCCCTGACCTAAATTAGAGAAAATTATCCTTCAGCTGTTGAATTCTGTATGTTGTATTCTGTACATAGCCACAAGACTTCTTTGCTTACTAGTTTCCGATTATTAACTTGTTAAATTAAAGTTAATCAATGAAATTTGAATTTCAAGTAAACTCTGTGTTGCATGCAGTAGATAATACATAAAAGTGCATCAAAAGGTAAATCAAGCATCTGTCATAGAAATTTTATTTTTTTTTTTATTTTTAAAAGAAGCTTCTGCATCCTTGCTGCAACCTTCAGAAGGCATTCCAAAATTCATCTGGTGGTCATGCAGCTTGAAGCTCCATCCAAATGGTGTTCAAAGTTATGGAAGACCTGAAACTGCCTCTCTCAAACACTCTTTATATTAGGCTCTTTATGTAATTCAGAGGGTTTTCCTGTTAGTGGACAGCACTTGAGTGCCAGTGTCAGCTACTGCTTGAATGGGAAGATAATAGGAAGACTTTAATGAATGTCAGCTGCTTCCCTGGTGTACTTTAGCAGCTAGAATCCAGGAGGAAAAGACCAAGATTACTTTCTGTTTGAGAACTTGCTGGTGTCAGTAATTGTGTAAAGGATTGTTTCAAGCTCAGCTTGTCTCTAAGTGTGGAGATTTTGTTATGTTTTTTTAATGGAACTTTAAGGCTATTGTTTCTCTACTTCTTTTTATCCCAAATAACTAATGGGGTTTTTTCCAACAAAAAAATACTCCCTGTTGTTCCTAAGTAAATGAAGGGTGAAACTGACTAGGAACTGGCCTTTTTATGTGACCTCTCCTGAGATGCTAAGTTTTTAAATTTTAATCAGGAAAAAGTGTGTTACTTTTGAGAATAAACAAGGAAATTTTCAGTAAAACATGTATTCAGGTGGGAAATACAGCTGTTTGGACAGCTTTTATAACAGCAGAAAAGTATCCCTAAAGACCAGCTTCCTCCTTTGACATAGCTGTGATCTGAGATAGGGAGAAGCAGTTCAATTTTGTAGGTGTTCAACCATTTCTGTAATGTTAGCTGCTGTTAACTTTGTCTCAGCTGAGTGCAGACAGGCAGCCTCCTTCTTTGTGCTGCAGAGTTTTTGTCAGAGTGCAGCCCTGCTCAGATGCCTCTCTTCCATGTGACCTTGATGAATAATAGCCTGCTTTGCAAGGGATTGTTCATTTTAAGTCCCTACCTCAAAGTCCAAGGCTGGCTCACCCCACTTGACAGCCCTTTGTCTGCAGGTGTAATGCTGTGGCTCTCTTGTTTCCACAGGGTTAGTCTGAGTGATGGCAGTGATAGTGATAGCAGCTCAGCTTCCTCACCACTGCGCCATGATCCAGCACCACCTGTACTGAAAACCAGCAGCAGCCAGGTAAAAAAATGCAGTTTGGTTTTGTATTAGCAGTAGGCACAGTTAACATCAAACTCAAAACTTTATTGATTTGTCTCTTCTCCTCTCCCCCAGCAGTGTTTATCTGGAAAGATACAGTATTTTTTTACTGCAGTAGAAGGCCAAATAATTTATATTTTGCATCAGAGTACTTGTTCCAGATTTGTGAGAGCTGACATGGTTGTTATTTCTGAGGTAGCAACCTAGGGTAGTTCAGCTTTTCAAAGAAAAGAAAGGAAAATGCTCCAGGGACAAATGAGAATTAGCTTTTGGGCAGTACCTCACCCCCATTAAGTAAGACTCTCTAAATATAAACTTAAGTATAAAAACTTACATTTTTTACAAAATAAAAGACATGATTTTTCAGTTATTTTAAGGAGGCAGGATTCATTCCCAGTGTCAGTTGAATCATACACAAAGCTGTTAGGACACATACTGGCACTAAATGGCTACTTACAGGTATGATACAGTTAAAATAGCATCTACGTGCACTAACACAGGTTTGTGATTTAAAGGGTGAGTTTCATGGGTGGGTCTTTTCTATCTTTCTTCTCTGTAATTGCTTCAATTATCTGGCAGATTATTTACTTGCCCTTGTTTTTCTATTAAGAATTTCAATACAAGCTATAATACAGAATTATTTAATGAATAAATATTATTATTCAAGCTAGCTAAGCTCAAACACACTGTGGGGAAAAAAAACCCCACAAACTAGGAAGTACTTTGTGCACAGAGAAAAGGTAATTCCATGTCCAGAAAATAGTTTTTATTTTCTACCACTGTAGGCTCTTCTAAGTTGTCTATACAAAAATTACAAGTTTTTATGAGTTAGTCTTGAGGTTAAAAAGCTGTCTGTAGGGGTGAAGAATATTGCATTTACTGACCACAACAGCACAAGGAAAATAAAAAATCGGTCTATGGCTTGTTGTTTAATGAAGACTGGTTTCTAAAGAGCCAAAGCAATTGTTAAGTAATTGTAAGTCTCAATATCAGCAGCCCACTCAGTCACATCTTCTGTGTTCCTTTGCATGTTGGTGATGTAGTAGAAGGTCTATCTCCACATTTAGACACCCCAAACAATAGCTATGTGTTGGCTAAAATACCTTTACATAACTTCCTTAATTTCTGTAATTGAGCTAAATTTTATAATAGAGCTGAAAATTGGAAACTTCAGGAAGCACTGTGAGAATTCAAATTGTGTGGACTATAGCCACATTTGATATCTCTTCTTGGTGATTTAGTGCTGCTTTCCAGGATGAAATCAGGTTTGTGTTAACCAAGTTCCTTCATAGAACTGAAGAGCTAAGACAGAGTTTGTATTTGTATTAGCTTCCTCAGACATGATTAGTTTTGTATCTCATCTATAGAGTGCTTAAGATGTTAAATTTCAACTGCATATCAAGAGCACTGTAAGGAAGATGCTTTTTCAAATATACTGTATTTTTGGCAAGGTTCTATTTGAAAACAATAATTTTCTTCCTGTGAGAACAATAAATGCTTCTAAAAAGTGAACCCATGATTAAAGGCCTGTTTTTTTGTTGGCTGGGTGGGGGTTATTTCCAAGACAAAAATTTTCTGCTACTGGCCTACACAGCAGTAACCCTAGAGGGTGTTGAACAGAACTACTAAAATTATTCTTAAAAAATGTTTGTTTTGATTCTGAACATGCAACACTCTTGGCTAAGTAAATCAAGTAAGGTGAACTCAGATCTGCAGTCACTTTCACTAGATAGGGGAAGAGCTGTCTGCCAGGTGTATCTTTAAGATGCTGGTCAGCCTGTAGGGAGGACATATGCAATTTAATAATTTATACCAAGGGAAGGAGAAACGAGAAAGGGTGTTGGGGAAAATGTCAGTAGGCTTGTAGACCTGTTCTTACACACTTTATTTCCTTGTTTTAATTACCAAGTTTTATCCTGTGTTGTGGCTGTTGGATATGGTTTTGGAGTTAATTGTGCTAGTGATGTTAGTCTTACTTACCATGAAATGTGAAACATAATCTCCCATTATCTGTGTTTACTTAGTTTTCTTTGATGTTTTTCAGAACTGGTTAAATTCTATCTCGGTTAGGAATTACATGGTGACTTTTCTTTTAACTTCAAAAATGTTTTCTCTGTGGAAAAAACTGAAAGAACAATCAACAGTTCTTTTCCCCCCAAATACTTCTGCCTTTAGTCCTAAAAGTTTCAAATCAAGCATGGTGTCCTGCTTCTTCTTGATGCACTCTTCTTGGATCTGTTTCATTATCAGATGAAGCAACTTTGGCTTGTATCAGTGAAAATAAAATGGGTGTGAGTGGCATTGAAGGAAGGGTACCATATAAGTGCAAAAGAAATTACTGTCAATCACTTTCTTTTTCAGTTATAACTCATTTCAAGGACTGTTTGAAAACCTGTGTTGTCAAAGGGATAGTATTGAGGGGGGAAAAAAACAGAACAGAAAAATAAAGTTGTAATGTGACATTTCGAAGGCACTAGAGAGACCCTCAGCATCATTTTGTATCTGCCAAATCACCTCTTATCCTACCAGCATGTGAAAGATAAGGAAAAAAAATGTTGAGAAGGCTTTAAATGACATAAAATTCCTTCTTTTAAGGCTTAATAATATCACAACCACCTCATTCCAGTACCTCAGCATTTTCTGCTGTAAGTTACTTTTTGTTCTGAAAAATATGAGTAAGGTGTATGGATTAAAAAATGAAAAGCTCAGTTGTGAGTTTGTGTTATTAACAGCAGAAAATTTTCCATATACAGTTGTATCCAGTGATGCATTTAATTTTTACAGGATTTTCTTTCTTTTCCAGATTTTAGAAGTGAAAACGCCAATAAAGCAAAACAAAACAGATAAACAAATGAAGAATGGGGATTGTGATAAGGTAAATAACAATGAGGTAGCAATAAACTACTCCCAAATATGATAGTGATGTGCTTACCAAATGCCAATCTTTGTTACAGAATGAAAATCTTAGTACATCTTTGCTTTGGTTTCCTTTAAGTGCAGATCTTTCTCTGTTTTCTTTCTGTAATTCTTCTAACATCTCTCACATTTTGGATTTTTTACCTTCTTTTCAATCAGGTGATGTGGCAAATTTTGCCTGTTGGGAATCTTCCATCTATTTATTTTATCTAATGTCTATCATGAGTTTGTATTGTGCTTTACAGTGGAATGAAATGTAGAGGGTTCAGAGATGTATTCCTAGCCTGCAAATCAATCAGTTAGGGGATAAAAAAATCGTCTATTTTCCAGAATCTTTTCTGAAGGCTGTGCATTGGGAAGTGACGGTGTGATTTAGCATGCTAACTAAAACTATATAAAGCAACTGTCGCCATTTAACACTGAGATAGTTTGATTTAAAATCTGTCTACTGGTTGTGGGCAAGAACTCTCAATCCTTCTATGAGTGAATGTAGCACAGTTGCCCACTATGGACATGTTTCTCTGGAAGCTTTTATATTGCTGGTGTTAGTATCAATTTTGTGGTAACATGAGGCAAAAGATGGAATTGCAGCACCTAGATTTTTGTGCTCTGATATTTTGGTTTGTGTTTTGATTGTTTAGGTTGAGTGCCATATCTCTTTCTGCTTACAACCAAAAAAAAAAAAAAAAAGTTTTTGATGGTTCAGGCTGAAAAAGAAAGTTGATAATAAGGTGGAGAGGTGGGACATGCTTGACATCCCAGGGAAGAATCACTGGAATTTACCTATGGCTTAATCTTGTTTAGTCTTTCTTTCCTTATAGCTCCCTGTTTACACAAAAGAAACAATTACATAACTCTAGAGAAAAAGTTTGATTTGATTTTGAGTATTTGGGTTTGGTTCTTATGTAGAAAGATGGGATATGTTTTCTAAAGATGCTGTTTTGGCATCCCCAGTCTTTTGATGCTTTTTGGCATAGTTGAGATACAAAGATTATCTTCTACAGCAAATGATCACATACGAAGATTTCTGTCAGTGTGGAATATCTTAAAAAACACAGCCATTTATATTTGTCTTGTATTAAGGAAGAGAATGCCAGACTATTAATAAAAAAAATACACCTCAAAGAAGAGTTTGGTCTTATCTCAAGTCCTGTGTGCAGTTTTGAATGCTGTACTCTAAGAAGGATTTGAAGCTATTGGAGAGCATCCAAAGGGGGGCTGGAAAGATGGGGAAAGGGCCTAAAGGGGAAGGTTTACAAGGAACTGCTGAGGTCATTTGGTCTGTCCAGGCTTTAGAAGAGAGGCTGTAGGGGGTGAACTCATGGATGGAGGAAAGATCTCCTGAGAGGAATAGGAGGGGCAGGCATTGATCTCTTCTTCATGGTGACCAGTGTCAGGACTTGAGGACATGGCCTGAAGCTGAGTCAGGAGACGTTGGATATTAGGAAAAGGTTCTTCACCCAGAGGGTGGCCAGGCCCTGAAATGTGATCACCAGCAAACACCAGCCTGACAGAGTTCAAGAAACTCAGAGAATGGACAACACTCTCAGGCACATGCTATGACCCTTGGCATTGTCCTGTGCAGAGCCAGAATTTTGCTCAGTGATCCCTCTGTGTCTCTTCCAGCTCAGGATATTATATGATTCCAAGATTTAAAACAAGATTTCTATTTGTACTGGTTTTGAAGATATCTGAAGTTTATTAATTATATTGCTACAGCTTAATTAACAGGTTGTTTTTTGGGGGGAATTTGTTTCTAGGCATATCTTGATGAACTAGTAGAGCTCCACAGAAGATTAATGACATTGAGAGAGAGACATGTACTGCAGCAGGTGAGAAGCATTCTCATGCACTATCAGAGTGTACTCATTGTGAAATTCTGAAGTCATATTTTTTTTTTTTTCTTTCATTTAAAACTCCGTAATCAGTCATCAGTTATAGGTTAAAAACTATGCTATCAATTTTAATAGCCTTCAAGCCTGTATAGTCCATAGAAGTCCATTACATCTTACACTGCAGCTTGTAAAACTTAATGAAGTGTGTAACTGTGTTGTCTCTCTAAATGACAATTTTTTTAAACACACCAAAAATGTCTGAGATAAATTTTTCACCAGTTGTTATGTTTCTTACAATACTGTATCAGTAATTATGAAAGCAGGATGGGAGAATGGATGTATCTGTGCACTGTGTCTTGATAAAACTCTTGTTGCTTCTTTCTTGAAAATGACCAGCCTTGTCTCAGAAGCAATTAAGAAACCTTGAAAAAACAAGGTGTTTTCATATGGTAAGCAGAAAACATAGAATGCAATGCAAAGTCCACTTTGTAGAAAAACATATTTGTTGATTTTTCTGAAAGTGTCCAAACCAAAAAGGCTCCAAATTTATTGAAAGGTTATGCAATAGTAAGAGCAAAGAAAGTATTCTTGGTTTTGGGTGGTATTCTCAGGAACTATTGGGCTGCAAATTGTGAAGATTAAACAGTAAGCACTGTCAACAAAGTAGATGCAATCGTAGCACAGATGGTTTTAATACATTTAGCACAACTATATCCCAGTTTTAGAGATGGTGTAAAGAGGAAAATTTTTGCCAGTTCTAATGATTGCAGTCACTTATCGAATTTCTTGACTAAGTGTGTTAACAATATTTTGCAAGCTCCAGCATTAACCACTTTGTTAGTTCAGGCTCCATATTGCGAGTAAAGATGAGAAAACTATTGAGACATTATTGAAAAGGAAAATCTTGGTTAAGGATATTCTACATTAAAGATGAATATTGGGCTTTGTCAGATTTTGTCCTATAATACACAGTGATGCATGTTGGTTACTGTCTTAGTTTGAAAGACAGGTGTTTGCCAAGGAAAGCAGAAGCTTCCCCTTGGACTGAAAAAAAAAAATGTGATTCCTCAGATTATTATAATTTTGGAATTAAGAGAGCTCTCAGGCAAAGATATGGGGGTAGGAATAACAGTTCTTTACTAGTGTATCTAACACGACAAACAAGAACAACAACAGCTATGAAATTACCCACAAACAGAACAGTGACTCAGTCCCAGTGTTTTTTGGCTGCAGGCACCTTTTCCCTGAGTTGCAGTTCCCGGTGCTGGGGGCGGGCAGGTCCTGCAGAGCCGCAGGAGGGCTGGGGGTGATGGCAGCGCTGTCCCGGGGGAGAGAGAGATGGAGAGAGCTCTCTGCTCACGGTGTGGGTCCTGGTGCTCAGCAGAGTGCTGGATGGTGGTAGTTCACAGCGAGAAGACAGCAGGGCAGGGTCCGATGGTGGTTTCCCGACGCTGGGGATGGCAGGGATGGGACAGAGGCAGCGATCGTCCTTCTCGTCCAAACTCCGCGGGGGAAAATGGGCCGAGGCCCAGCCTTCCGCTTCCTCTTCTGGCTGTTTGAATCTCGCGGGGTTCCCCTCTTCCCTCCCGTCCCCTCCCCCTTGTCACCAGGGCCCAGTCAACAGGTATCTTAGCATGACAATGGGGAAAATTCCACAGAGGGAAAAAGGGAGAGAACTAACCCTCAACGTTATCCATCCCGAATTTTCCCCTACCATCATGCCAAATCAAATTAAAATCTTCAAATTATAGACATCCATACAGTTACAGATACAGGCACAGTATTGTAGGTAGTTCACCCTAAAACAAGGTCTCCTTGGGGTATGCATCTGGTCTTTCCATCCCTTTGCATGATCCACCAGGTACACCCTGGCCCTTGAGCAAAAACCATCCCCCGAATTGGATTGTCTTTGCTGGAGGCAGGGTTCACCCAAACAGTTTTTCCTAGCATACCTCTCATATGCACCACTGGAACCTTGTCCCCATCTGGTGTTCTCAAGGGCTCAGACTGGGCAGGGCCTGCTCGATTAGTGGAACCTCGGGTGTTCACTAACCATGTGGCCTTTGGTAGATTCATCTCCCAGTTTTTGAAAGTCCCCCCACCCAGTGCCTTCAAGGTGGTTTTAAGCAGCCCATTGCACCGTTCCACTTTCCCAGCCGCTGGTGCGTGATAAGGAATGTGGTACACCCACTCGATGCCGTGTTCTCTGGCCCAGGTGTTTATGAGGCTATTCTTGAAATGAGTCCCATTGTCTGACTCAATTCTCTCAGGGGTACCATGTCTCCAAAGGACTTGCTTTTCCAGGCCCAGGAGGGTGTTGCAGGCAGTGGCGTGAGGCACAGGGTAGGTCTCCAACCATCCAGTGGTGGCTTCCACCATGGTCAACACGTAGCGCTTGCCTTGGTGTGTCTGAGGCAGTGTGATGTAGTCAATCTGCCAGGCCTCCCCATACTTATATTTGGACCACCGCCCCCCATACCAGAGGGGCTTCACTCGCTTGGCTTGCTTGATGGCAGCACACGTCTCACAGTCATGGATAACCTGGGAAATACTGTCCATGGTGAGATCCACCCCTCGGTCTCGTGCCCACTTATAGGTAGCATCTCTGTCTTGGTGACCTGAGGCATCGTGGGCCCATCGAGCCAGGAACAATTCTCCCTTGTGTTGCCAGACTAAGTCTATCTGTGACACCTCTATCCTTGCAGCCTGATCTACTTGCTCATTGTGTTGGTGCTCCTCATTAGCCCGACTCTTGGGGACATGGGCATCTACATGACGGACCTTTACGGGTAGCTTCTCTACCCGACTGGCAATGTCTTTCCACTCATCAGCAGCCCAGATTGGTTTTCCCCTACGTTGCCAGTTAGCTTTTTTCCATCTTTCCAGCCAGCCCCACAGAGCATTGGCTACCATCCATGAATCAGTGTAAAGGTAAAGCTTTGGCCACTTTTCTCTTTCAGCAATGTCCAGGGCCAGCTGAACGGCTTTGAGTTCAGCCAGTTGACTTGATCCACCTTCTCCTTCAGTAGCTTGTGCAACCTGTCGTGTGGGGCTCCATACGGCTGCTTTCCACTTCCGGTTCATCCCCACGATGCGACAGGAACCGTCAGTGAAAAGAGCGTAACGAGTTTCATCTGCTGGCAGTTGGTTGTATGGCGGGGCTTCATCAGCCCGGGTCACTTGTTCTTGCTCCTCTTCATCGGCAAGACCAAAATTTTCACCTTCTGGCCAGTTTGTAATTATTTCCAAAATCCCAGGGCGATTTGGGTTTCCGATACGGGCGCACTGTGTGATGAGGGCAATCCACTTGCTCCATGTGGCATCGGTGGCGTGGTGGGTAGAGGGGACCTTCCCTTTAAACATCCACCCCAGCACTGGTAGTCGGGGTGCCAGGAGGAGCTGTGCTTCTGTGCCAATCACCTCTGAGGCAGCTTGAACTCCTTCATAAGCAGCCAAGATCTCCCTCTCTGTTGGGGTGTAGTTGGCTTCAGACCCTCTGTAACTTCGGCTCCAGAATCCCAGAGGTCGGCCTCGGGTCTCACCAGGTACCTTCTGCCAAAGGCTCCAGGACAAGCCCTTGTTCCCGGCTGCAGAGTAGAGCACATTCTTCACCTCTGGTCCCGTCCTGACTGGGCCGAGGGCTACAGCATGAGCGATCTCCTGCTTGATCTGGGCAAAGGCTTGCTGCTGCTCAGGGCCCCAGTGGAATTCGTTCTTCTTCCGGGTGACCAGGTAGAGAGGGCTCATGATCTGGCTGTACTCAGGAATGTGCATTCTCCAAAAGCCTATGGCACCTAGGAAAGCTTGTGTTTCCTTCTTGTTGGTTGGTGGAGACATCACGGTGATCTTATTGACGACCTCAGTGGGGATTTGGAGCCGCCCGTCTTGCCACTTTACTCCCAGGAACTGGATCTCTCGGGCAGGACCTTTGACTTTGCTCCTCTTGATGGCAAAACCGGCTCCCAGCAGAATCTGAATGATCTTTTCTCCTTTCTCAAATACTTCCATTGCCATGTTCCCCCACACAGTGATGTCATCAATGTATTGCAGATGTTCTGGAGCTTCACCCTTTTCCAGTGCAGCCTGGATCAGTCCATGGCAGATGGTGGGGCTGTGTTTCCACCCCTGGGGCAGTCGGTTCCAGGTGTACTGCACGCCCCTCCAGGTGAAAGCAAACTGAGGCCTGCACTCTGCTGCCAGAGGAATGGAGAAAAATGCATTGGCAATGTCAATGGTGGCGTACCACTTTGCTGCCTTGGACTCCAGCTCGTACTGGAGTTCCAGCATGTCCGGCACGGCAGCGCTCAGCGGTGGAGTCACTTCATTCAATGCACCATAGTCCACAGTCAATCTCCATTCTCCGTCAGACTTGCGCACAGGCCAGATGGGGCTGGTGAAGGGTGAGTGGGTTTTGCTGACCACCCCTTGGCCCTCCAGCTCACGGATCATCTTGTGGATGGGGATCACGGCATCTCGATTTGTCCTGTACTGCCGGTGGTGCACTGTGGAGGTGGCAATTGGCACTTGCTGCTCCTTCACCTTCAGGAGTCCCACTACAGACAGGTTCTCTGACAGTCCAAGCAAGGTGTTCAATTGCTTAATGTTTTCCGCCTCTACAGCAGCTATTCCAAAAGCCCACCTGAGTCCCTTTGGGTCTTTGTAATAGCCATTCCTCAGGAAGTCTATGCCTAGAATACACGGTACCTCTGGGCCAGTCACAATTGGATGCTTCTGCCACTCCTTCCCAGTCAGGCTCACCTCAGCCTCCAGCAAAGTCAATTCCTGTGATCCCCCTGTCACCCCAGCAATAGAAACAGGCTCTTCCCCCACATGTTCTGATGGTATTAGGGTGCACTGTGAACCAGTGTCAACTAATGCCCTATGTTTTTGTGGCTCTGATGTGCCAGGCCATGGGATCCACACCGTCCAAAAGACCCGGTTTTCCCGTGCCTCTCCCTGGCTAGAGGCAGGGCCCCTCTAGCACTGGTTATTATTTCCTTCCTGGGCATACATGTTGGAGGTTCCCTCAAGGGGATCTGACAAATCATCCTCCCTTTTGTAATACCCTGCATCTTGGTTATGGGAAGTTGAGGCTACCTTCACTTTAGTGGAGCTCCTTTGGTTAGTGTTTCCCTCCCTGAGTTGACGCACCCGCACTGCCAGGGCAGAAGTGGGTTTCCCATCCCACCTCCTCATGTCTTCCCCATGGTCACGCAGAAAGAACCACAGGTCAGCTCGTGGGGTGTACCCTCTATCCCTAGCTGGGGGGCGTTGGGCTCTAACTCTGGGATCTGTGACTCGCACTGGTGCTGCATTGACCTTCCTCATCTCCTCCCTCACCCCTCTTATCTCCTCCTTGAACTCCTCTCTGAGTTCCCTAATCACGGCAGAGACCTGAGCCTGCATTGGGCCATTCATTATACTCTCAAAATTTCTGAGCTTATTGGCAACAGAACCCACTGTCTCGTGGTTGGTGTCAGCATTAATGGCTGCAATGAATGTGGTGTATTGAGATGGCCCCAGGTGTGCCAGATTCCACAACATCTGCCCTGTGCACCTGACCTTGTCGGGGTCATTGTCATGTTGTCCACCCCTCCCAAAGAGTATCTCCAGTACTGCCACTTCTCTCAGCTGTTCAATCCCCTCCTCAGTGGTCTTCCAGCGCATTCTATGGTGGTGCTCCTGCATTCTCTCTCTATGGACAAACCTCTCTCTTACACTCATTAAAAGCCGCTCCCAGAGGGAAAGGGGGCCTCGTTCCCTTACCAATATGTGATCCACACCTGAGTCCTGGGTCAGGGGTGCCAAATTCCTTGCCTCAGTACCATCCAGCTGCACACCTGTACCCATAAGGTCCCAGACCCGCAGTAACCACCTTGTAAAAGCCTCACGGCCCCTTCGTACAACATCTTTACGCAGATTACGGAGACTCTCGTATGACAGGGACTCTGTGACGATCTCAATCTCTGGCTCCCCTGCTGGTTGTGAGGGCCCTGCTTTCTGATCATTATTATCTAGGTGCTTTGTTTTCACTTTAGACTTTCTAGTTTCCACGGGGGCAACTGCTGCTGGCTGTGAGTGCCCTTGCAGTTCAGCTGGAGCCTGGAGAGATGTAACATCTGTGGGTTCCACTGCTGCACCATCAGGTTCGCCCTCTTTAAGGCAGAGGGAGAGTTTCTCAAGAGCTGGGGAAAGGTACTCCTTCAGCATTTGGCCCATCTCCTTCACTAGAAACCCCACCCACTCTGGATGGTTCCTTTCTGAGGTGAGCTCTGGGGCAGAATCAGGCTCAGGGGCAACATCCTTAACCTCTGGGGCAGAATCCTTAGTCTCTGGGGCAGAATCCTTAGTCTCTGGGGCAGAGCCAGGCTCTGGGGCAGGGCCAGGCTCTGGGGCAGGATCCCTATTCCTTGGGGGACGTATCAGGGCTGTCATCCAAGTCAATCTCCCCTCATCTCGGAATGTTAAATAGAACAGGTTTACAAGGCCTATTAGCAATGTCAGCCACTGTATGATATCATTACTGCTTAGAAGAGATTTGAACCCCTCAAAAGCTGGTGGAGCAGACCCAAAAAACTGTGTAAGGGGTTGGGACAAAATTTTCCCTGGTGTCATATCCTCACAGTATGTACCATTATTAAAGTAGCCCCAAAAACATACAGTTAGAGTGTGATAGCTCCAAATCCATGTGCCCACCTTCCAGAGGAAGTTAAAAATCCATGAATTTCTCACGTTATCAGCCCACAAAAGGAACTGGATAATAGTTACAGCAGCCTGAGTTATAGGACCCATGTTCAAGTAAGGGATAGCAAATGGGAGAGATAAAGCTGTGGCCACATGGAGCCCAAACCACGGTAAGCTGGACAACATGATGCCACCTAACACAAAGCTGAGGTAACTCAAGAACTGTTATTCCTTTTTCACCCTTTTCTCTCAATGCCCTTGGGCCCCACGTTGGGTGGCCAAAATCTGTCCTGGTTTGAAAGACAGGTGTTTGCTAAGGGAAGCAGAAGCTTCCCTTTGGACTGAAAAAAAAAATGTGATTCTTCCGATTATTATAATTTTGGAATTAAGAGAGCTCTCAGGCAAAGATATGGGAGTAGGAATAACAGTTCTTTACTAGTATATCTAACAAGACAAACAAGAACAACAACAGCTATGAAATTACCCACAAACAGAACAGTAACTCAGTCCCAGTCCCTTTCTGGCTGCAGGCACCTTTTCCCTGAGCTGCAGTTCCCAGTGCTGGGGGCGGGCGGGTCCCGCAGAGCTGCAGGAGGGCTGGGGGTGATGGCAGCGCTGTCCCAGGGGGAGAGAGAGATGGAGAGAGAGCTCTCCGCTCACGGTGTGGGTCCTGGTGCTCAGTAGAGTGCTGGATGGTGGTAGTTCACAGCGAGAAGACAGCCGGGCAGGGTCCGATGGTGGTTTCCCGATGCTGGGATGGCAGGGATGGGACACCGGCGGCGATCGTCCTTCTCGTCCGAACTCCACGGGCAAAATGGGCCGAGGCCCAGCCTTCCACTTCCTCTTCTGGCTGTTCGAATCTCGCGGGGTTCCCCTCTTCCCTCCCGTCCCCTCCCCCTTGTCACCAGGGCCCAGTCAACAGGTATCTTAGCATGACAATGGGGAAAATTCCACAGAGGGAAAAGGGAGAGAACTAACCCTCAACAGTTACCATTGATATTTAATGTACTGTTGCCTCCCAAGTTTCCTTTTCCTACAAAGGGAACCAAAGCATGCTTTCAGAATGGTGGCAGAGCCAAATTTTTATCTACATCGGGAAATTATTTTGCAGGAGGCTAAAATATTGGAATTGCAACACCCTGTCCACTTCACATTATTCATTGATTCTTGAAGAGTTCATGTTAAAATCGAATCTGGAAAAGCCACTGCATTGTAAATTTCCACCCTGTATCTGCTTCCTGAGCGTTGACTTCCCCATCTGTCCAAGGCATAGCTTCCAAGTGGTATACACACTGGTGACCAGTACAGCTGTTACCACTGCAGAACTGAGCCGCTGTCCCAGCCTGGGCAGTTAGGCCATGAGCTCAGCCTTCACTGTGGGGCTCTTTTGACAGTCTGCAGACCACAGGGCTTACATGGCTTCATGTCGAATTTTGAAAAAGAAAACTTAAGTGTTTTGTGCAGAGCAAATATAAAACCAAGCAATAAACCTTTTTTGGTTTTTTTTCCCATGATGGTGGTCTAGAGCTTTTGAAATCCTGACAGGGTAAGCCTGAAGCAGCCAGATCTGGCTCCACAATTGAACCTGCTCTGAGCAGGGGCTGGGACTAGCAAAATCTTTTCCCATTTGAATTACTCAGTCATCGTAAGAAATATTTTCAGATTAAGTGCTTCAAGTTGAACCCCTCATTCTCTTTCTCACTGGCAGCATTTGTTTAGTAATGAAGAAATATCTTCATTATAATGGGTTTGTCTGCTAAATTGTGTTAATTGTAATATTGGAGTACTGTTATAGTGAGCTTTGTGGGAAGTTACTAATATAAAGAAAAATCATGTGAAAAGAAACATAACTAAGCTGGAAATTTAGAGTATCCTATTCTGAGTAAATGAAAAAGAGTAGTATATTCTTGTGCATTTTAAACAAGACCTTTTTTTTCTCTTGAGACAGTTTATCAAACCAAAGCATTCATGAATTTTGGCTCAACTTTGATTAAGAGTGAATATTTTAATGCTGTAATCCATGATTACTCATACATTATTATTTACATTATGAAAGTTTGGTTGATGTGGAGCTAGTGTTTCCTTGCTGGGGGAAGTTGTTCTTGCAGATTGTTTTCCCTGTTTCAGAGCATTTGCAGGCTGTTGGTACAGCCCCAGTGAAAGCTGGATTTATGGCCAGGCTGGGACAGTGGTTCAGTTCTGCTGGAAAGAGCATAATACTGGCTACAGAAGTCTTCCAGGAGTCAGTGGAAGAGCCAATTTACTTACCTATTATCCTGTCTGCAATAGTGGATGGTCTATGCTGCTGTAAAACAAAACACATCTTACTTTTTAAAGCCTTTAATCCCTTAGTATTCTGCAACTTGTAAATTCACATGATTTTATCCATTTACAGAAATATCTTCCCAATACTGAATGGATAACTTGCAGAGAATCAGTGCTTCTGTACATTAAAAATAATCTGCCATCCCATCTTAAATGTCGTTACTGCTTTGCAGCTATGTAGTTAATGAAAAATACTCCTGGTGTGCTCAGAAAAGTGCAAAAAGATACAATGCTGAGGGAGTTTCTAGAAATTATTGTGAAACTTCTAGGCTAAGAAATACATATAGATTGTAGGAAGTACAAAGGTGAGAACAGCAAGGTGTGAAACTGCATAATGGGATTGTGGTTACTGCATGAGGATAAGGATCAAATGCAAAAATAGGCAACAGAAAATTGTAAACAGCTGCAAGAGTTTTAGAGGTGTTGGTGTTGAAGTGAAATGGTGATGGAGTCACATGTTCCTGAATGGCAGCTGCCGTCTTGTTAGTTTATGTTAGGGCAGGTAAGTCTCTTGCACAGAGACTGAGGGAATCTTCAGAGAAGGGACTTGCAAAAGAACAATGGGGGCATTGATATAGTGTAAAAGCACAGGCTTTTTAAACTTACACTGAGGGACATGAAAAGGATTTTCTTTTTTTTTTTTTTTCCAATCTCAGTTGTTACCATGTCCATAGGCATGACAGCAAACAGGAATGCAGCCAAATTGGAAATGAGAAAAATGTATCTGTGAATGTGGCTCTTTCCCAAGAGAGACATTCTCTTTGAGATACTTCCTTAGAGGAAGCTGAGAAAGAGAGAAGACAGGAGAGATGTGATACTGCAAGTGCCCAGACACATAGTAGAATAATTCTGATGTTAGGTGCTTCTTGCAAACATATAATTGCCTGAGAGGGAGAAGACATGTGAAGAACATTTATTGGACCAAGAAATTAGTCCTGTGAGCAGTTTTTAAATGAATATTGGACCATGGCAAGAGAGAGGTTGGTCTGAAATTACATTTGCAAACAAATTCCTCTACCACATCTTTCATTCTAAGAAATTTACAGCAATGAGGCATGTTTGTTTTTCTTTTTTTTTTTTTTAATGGAGTCTGTAATCAGGTGTTAATGCTGCATGTCCAATATATTCAAATTTGGCCTGCTAAAGCAGTGTTTCTAGCTCTGCCTTTTTTGTGTAGAAAATGTTAGCATGACTCCAGGAAAGGCAGCAACATTTCCGGTAAGACTTTGTATCTTATTTTGAGGTATCAGAAGTTGTATCTTCAGCTGGTAAAAAATCTGAAAGCCAGTGCATTAGGCAGCACAGGCATAAGGAAGAAATTGAGAGTATGCAGCATGGCTGAAAATTACATTGTTCATGTTCTGATCTTGCTAAACTTCAGATGGCAACTATCTTCTTACAGTTTTCTGCCAGGGGCAGCTTGGAGGTCTGGAAACTATCACATGGCCTAAAACCCTCCATAAATTGAAAAATGACTGTCATTAGTTGCACTTTGGCTTCCTTATACAAACACACTCATTTGCTTGTTTAAAGGCTGATAAATAGTTATACTATGATGGATAATGATGAAACTGAGCTGGAGAGACATTATGTAAACAGAGACTTAATTTACAGCAGAAAAGCAAAGCTTATACAGCAGGAACAAATGGGATATTTTTGTTCTTTGCAGCCTGAGCTCTCAGAGTAAAACATTTTAATGCTATGTTTTTAATGTTGGAACTGTCAGACTTCCTAGCAACTAATCTCAACCTTTTATTCTTTTTTAAGAATTTCTGTATAGCACAAGGATGTATGTGCTAATACTGTAAGTCATGAATTCCTCATTGACTGGCACACAGGCAGGTGTTTTTCATTGAGCTGTCTGGGTTTATCTTGATACATTTTTGTACATCCATTAAAGTCTTTGGGGTTCATTTTAGCCATTTGCCAGGTGCCCAGACATAGTGACTGTATCTCTTGGGGGCTGGATGAGGGATATGTTTAAAATGTTTGTTTCTCTTGACCTAGAGTTAAAAGCCCAAAGCAGAACTTGATCAATAGAAGTCCTTATCCATTTCTTAAAATATGCACTGCTATTTAAAAATACATGTGTTAACACTTTCACATAATCTTTGTTTCTAAAATCAAGTATGTTGCAGTATGGATTACTCGGGATGGTATTCTTCCATAGTAACACAAGGAAGCAATAGACAGAACTGTTCAATGCATTTTCCTGGCCTCTGCTTCTGTAAAATTATTGTGCAGCCATTTATGTGTCTGACAGTGGATATTCATGGATATTCAGATAGCAAGCCCAAGATTAGATTCCAACCTCTACAAAAGGAGGCTGGATTGACTACTTACCTTTGCTTCTCTCTTAGATGAGAGATGGCAATCAAGAGAGTGCCAAAAATGAGCATAATAATGCATATCAAAGTTTGCTTCTGGTAACAATCAGTTTTTTTCCCACTGGATTATTTTTTCCTCATATCAATTGCAGAACAGTAGGAGATGGAAAAGTGTTACAAGAATCTGTGAATCAACAAGCAGACGAGTGAAGTTAGTAATTTTAGATTAAAAATTCCTGTATGGAAAAGAAGTTGAAAGCAAGAGGTACAGATTTAAATTATGTGTTAGTAAAAGCAGGATTTTTTCCAGGTACTTTCAGAATTTTGCACAGCTTCAAACCAAATTAAACAATATTATTTTTATTTTTTCCCACCTTTGACAATAAAGAGATATTGAAAAGGGAGATTTTTATTGTAATAAACATTTTCCTTTTATTATTTTATCTTGTATCCATTTTATTTAATCTGTCCTGGGCTGTGTCATTCAATGCCTGACAGTACGCATTTCATATTTCATTTATCATCAACACAGTTTGTACTTCTTTGGTCTGAGAAGAAAAAAATATCTGTAATGACATGGAGAGTGGAAATCTACAAAATATTTAGTTGTGAATGTTGGTTATTCTTACCAGATTTGTCTTTTTAAGGTACATTGTGTAACCCATCTGTGCATACATCTTATCTCCTCCAGCTGTGGAAAAGGAATTGCAGTCAGAGTAATAAAACAGTCAAGGAATATCTTGCAGTAGTGCCTCAGTGGGGGTGTATGTGGAAGCCCCAGAATTAAATGGGTTTCAAATTGGAGGTTGCAGACAGGTTTTGGAGTATAGCCTGAATGCTGCAGGAGGGGTGGTTGGAAGGATTGAGAAGAGCAGTGTTGTTTTGTCAGTCCATGAGCTACCCGGAGGCTGCTTCAGGGTGGGGTGCCTTTCTCTGTGCTCTTGGCATGTCTGTCTCCTGGAATGAAACAACACCTAAGATATTTATGGCAACCATGTGTTGGCATTGTGTTACCCTCTCTGACAAATAATGCTTCGGCTTTTCAAGATGGTCAATATTTTTGTTGAGGTAGGTGTGCATTCTGGAACTTAACATACCTGGAGTTATTTTTTGCAGCAATTCTGTGTTAAGTATGACCACTCTTAAAAAATACAGACTACAGTCTAGAGACTAAAAATTATACAACTGCGGAAAGGCACAAGTTGGTTATCTACTGTTGATTTCACAGAATTGTGGAGTGGTTAAGGTTGGAAGGAATCTCTGTAGGTCACAGGGACATGTAGAGCAAGTTGCCTGGGATTGTGTCACATGACTTTGTAATATCTCCAAGGATGAAGCCCCCACAACCTAAGTGATGTTATGACATTGCTGGGAGTCCTTCCATGGTTGATTTGGATTAAAAAAAAAAAAGATTTAACTCTGTTACTAAAAAAGTGACTGTTAGTGTGCGAACTAACAGTTCATGTAAGACCTCTTGTGTATATATATTTTTTTTTAATAGGGATTGGACTCTCTAAGGATTTTTTTTGTTTGTTTTTCTCACTTGCAGAAGGCTTATGCCATTTATTTCCAAATGTAACCTTCTTAGCAGCTATGCACATAATAAATATTCCAGAGATCTACCTGGGATTTTTTTAATTATTTGTTTGAGCTTAAGGATATAATGTTGCCCCCTCCTTCCCATTTTTTTAAACTGAATTAGAAAATAAACCATTTTTCTTCAAACATTTGAAAAATATATTGTCAATGCTAATGTTTGCTGGAACAGCAGATGGATATGCTGACATTATGATTGATGATGATACAAAAAAAAAACCCCAAGGTACTGTAATCTGGACAATAATGCATGTCAGGAAGGAAATTAATGATAAGGATTATGGTTAAATCTGCAAGTATTGGGGCAATTTGACTCATGTTAGGCCTTTCATATGGTACTTGTTTATACTTACAGTGGCCGTGTAAAACTTCTGGAATTTCCAACTGCATCTTTTCTTTTTTTCAGATAGTAAATCTTATAGAAGAAACTGGACACTTTCATATCACAAATACAACCTTTGACTTTGATCTTTGTTCACTGGACAAAACCACAGTCCGTAAACTACAGAGTTATCTGGAAACATCTGGAACCTCCTGAGGATTCGGCATATGGCTGCGTCCAAAACTGTTCTTTGAATGACATATGCGGAATGATGTGACCAAAATGGAGGGGAAAAAAAACCCAAAAACCTCTTCAGCTTTTATTTTTCCTTAAAGCCAGTCTCTTGATAAGAGAGAAGAAGTGACCGGACTCAGAGGACCACTCTTCTCAAGAAGAAAATGCTCTGGAAGAGTTTGCCTGGATAGCCTTGAAAAACAAACACAGGAAAAAAAAAGATAATTGTTCTTAATGAATGTGTATGATATCATGTATCTCTCTCTGTGGTGTTTGAGTCCACAAGATGAATGCATGTTCAACACACTGCCTTACTACATAACTGATCTATTTATTATTGCATACATGTAACCTAAAGTCAATGAGTCACTGAGTGACACTGCCAGATATTGCAAGTAGTGGGGTCCCTTGTGTGCTCTTTTGATGCAGTACTTTCACAAGCCTAGTAACCTTATTCATATTAAAATGTCACTTCTTGCTATCTTTCTTTACTCCATTAAAACACTACAGTCTTGATTCCACCTCTGCAGTTCCAGGAGGCAAGATACAAACTTGGTGACCAAGCAGTGGTCCTATATTTCATTTCCTGTCAACCACAGCAAGTTGGACTGCAGGTCCTTGATTCTATCCACTTATGGATGCTGACCACGGTTAAAAAGTGCACCAAATAGGTTCATACGACTTGCTGTCTAGCCTCAGTGAATAAACCAATAAGACTTTTCACAAAAAATGTTAGCTATACTGTCCTGAATCTGGCAACTCTTGCAGTCTCCATTCTCGTGCCCATTTAAATGTTGCAAAATTAAATATGTATAGGAGTGAGGGTGTCTGCAGGAGCTCATGATAAAAAAAGAATACTGGTCCTGTCTTTAAAGAAAATGTTGTAGAAAATTCTTAATTTGGAGCTATTTATTACTTTGGTTTTCAACACTCTTCTGCTGCCAGTGTGTGACTCATTTCTACCATAAAACTTTCTGCATAACATTTTTGTTTGTTCATATAGTGTATGATCTGCTTAATTCGTTGTGGGGATTTTTCTGATGTAGTTTGGTTTTTTTTACAACTGCTAAATTAAAACCTTTTCTTTGAAAAGAAAAATAATATGTTATACAGTTAAATAAATACATGTATGATATCATCTGTATGTGTGTGTTAATATATACACATATACCACATGTGTGTATATATATATACACACATACATGCACATCGGCGTTTTAAACTTCCCAGATTTTAGTATCAGTTCAATAACCTTATTGTGTCTCCAGAAGAATTTCTTGTCTATAAAAATGAGTATTCTTTCATACCATCCATTATTTCTTAAAATCAGGATCGTTTGTTTATGCATGATCAGATGAGAGGATGTGTGCTGACATCAATGCTTGATGCTCTCATACTGCTGATGGTTTCTTGATTAAATCATTACCTTTATATTAAAAATCCAAATTACTAAATGAAAAAAATAATAATAATTTAAAAAAATACTTCTGGATGCAAAGGTTTATTCAGGTTTACCAGACTAAAAAATGTATCTTTTTGCTAGGCAGGCCAGTATGTCATGTGTATGCTTATATGCCACATGTAGTCTCTATGTGTAGAGCTAAACAGTAGTATCTTTATGACTTACTGTTTCATGTGCACAGTTTGTGCAGCACTGAAAAACTATTGGGGTTATTTCTTATTCAGATGGTAAATCTTAATAGTTTCTTTAAGTCCAAAGAAAATTTTACACTTTACTCTTTTTGAAAGGGCATGATATGTATTGGGTTGGGGGGCTTTTTTCTTATTTAAAACATTGTTTGATCATACTCCACAGGAAGTCCTCCTTAGGCTTCTGAAGAATAAGTGTACTTTTTCAGTAATGTTATGACTCTTATTGATGATTGGCATGAAGCATACTTGAAGCATTATGTTGTTCTTTTAAGTCCATGTCTTAATGTGCAATTGGGGAGGGGATGGAGGAGTGGGAGTGTAATGTTAACTTTACTATTGACAGAAGGCAGGTGATGATGGGGAAGGGAAAAGGGATGCATGTAAAGGGGATAAACTTCAATTTTTATTGATTGTTTTATATAAAAATGTTTGGTAACCTAAAAGCAACCTTAAAAAGCTTTGGTCTACAAATGTGCGTTCAACTTTCCTGTCTTTTAGTTATACAAGATGTATATGGTAATTTGTCCATTTAGACTTTTCTAACTAAGTCTTGTGGTAAAGACTCATTGAGTTTCAGAAGGGGATACTTCTAGTATGACTATTGCACTGTTTTTTTTAGAAATGGTGAAATGAATCATTTTACCCTTAAAATACAGATAAGCTTTATTATACACTGAGAACAGGGGTGGAGGAAAAGAGAAACTAGGTGAATAGGCATAAAAGGGAGATGACATCAATTACAGTATCAAATCAGTGCTGAATTTCCTGCAAACTGTGGATGATCCTTAAACTCTTAAATTTTCTTATTCAATGAGAGAGAGAAAATAGACCGTTGGTGTCAATGTGTGTGACTTTTTCACAAAACTCTGATAGAAATAGAGTGACTAAGTTTTGAAGTTAGCTATTTTCATCTAATTTTGTATATGGAAACAAAATAAAACTATGTTCATCTAATTTCAGACATTCATATTTCTCTTAAAGGAAAAACAAGAAGATACCCTTCCAAGTCTTTAACGTCTATAAGCGTTGATTTTTGGGATGGGTTAAAGTGTTTTGGCAACAAAAGTTTTGAAGCTTTACTTAACAGAAAGCTGTTTAAAATGGTTTTAAGTGAGAATTTGGAGCAGACAGACAGAGATTAGCAGTGAATTCCAATATCTAGAGTAATTCTGTGCATGAGTCATTGTTACTAGAGCAGTCGTTGTCCAGTTATCTAGTAGCAAAGACTTTCCTCCTCAGAAAGTGGATGTCCAGTTGGGTAGACAATTTTGTAATAAGTTTTTAATTTAATTTTTTTCTTTTTTTTTTTTTTACAAATTCTAATAATCTGAGATGCTTTACAAAGCTTTCAATATGATCTAAATTTGAAGGCCATCTTAGTCCATGCTAAAGAAAAAGAGCTAAGAAAGGAGGAAGGGCCTCCTTTCCTCCTTGTACACTGAAGTGAAGAGAGTCTTCTAAGGTAAAACTAAATCCATGCTCAGTCTTCAGGCTTTGGAGTGTAAGAAATGGTTGATAATTTCTCTCTCTTCATTGGTTTGGTGTTTTTAGGAAAAGACTATGCTTTCAATTTTAGAAACAAAATGCACATAGTACAGTGCATTTGGAGAGCCCAGTATATTTCTATTAAAGTTTCTTTTAGTCTCTGGGAAGGAAATTGCAAGTTCTTGGGTTTTGCCTGACCCGTTGTTCTTCTTTCCCACTCTCACAGTGGAATAAAGTACTTTCACAATCTAGTTTGAGTCCTTGGTCCTTACTTGGTATAATCTTCCTTTCCTAGAAGCTATACCAGTGTTTTGGGATCTCTTGAATCACCCATTGATTTCAAGACCTGTTACTTTGCAAAATTGATGGGAAAGCTGTAGAATTGTCTGAAGTGAAAACTGCCTCATTCATTTGGTTTTCTTGTATGCATTTTCTTACTCCAGACACTGCTCTAATTGGTAGGATGCACCATATCCCATATTTTACCACTGGGATTTTGATGATGAACTATCTTTTAGTGAACTCTTATTTCAGTCTACAGAGTCTGTTTTGTGTTTGCTCATTGGTCTGTGGTTTGCAGAAATTAAGTGTCACGATGAAAATTTTGTCAGGTTTTCACCACAGCAGGAGCTAGAAGGAGCTACAAAAATAAGCAGTGAAATAAGAGATGTTCCAAAGTTTAACAAGTGTGAGGCATGTGTTTTTATGATCCTCGATAGTTTTCTGAATTGTCAAGCAGTGTGCAGTAGAATGTAGTGTACACCAGGAAGCTACTCTGCACACTGTATGAAGCCTTACTGCTGGGCTTTTACTAACAGATGACAGGGACTAAAACACATATCTGCAGTGCTTTTGTGCATGCTTTGGAGTTAATCAGTCCATTAATGCTGCTAAACCAATGACATTTATAAGGCTGGCTCTGTGTCTGGACAGATGAATTAACATCAAAGCACACTCACTGTACGGGCCTTGCATTTGATTGAGCAGCAAAAGATGCCACTGTGACTCGACAGGAAAGAGAAGTATTACTGCAGTGAGAACAAAGCACTGAGGTGTGGGGTGGAGTGGGGAGAAAGAAAAAAAGGTGTAAAGAAGAGATGCAGTAATAGAACTGCTTTGGTTTGCTACTGTAAAATCTGCTGCAGTTATTGGTGAGTAGAGACAGAGAGAGAAGGAAATTGCAACATAAAAATTGAAGGTGTTTTATTGTTTGGGATGTCTGTTTCACGTTTATTTCAGTATTGACTGAAACAATTCAGATTCAGCATCTGATTTACATTCTATGTTTTACCTCAGCCAGGCTGGTTGCACTGCAAAGTGATAATCTTGCTTTTTTCATTTGCTTTAATTTTTCCAATCTTGAAATTTGAATGAAGTCAAATGTAGGCCTCTGAATGTGGTAGGTGTGTTTTTATTATCATTCAGTATAATTCTGACAGGAAGTAACCATTTCCCAAATATTCCATCAAACGGATTATACAATTTTGTACGTTCCTTTACAGAACTGATGCTGTAAAGCTGCAATTTCTGTTAGCAAACTTCTGTTAGCAAACCCTTCTCATTACAGCAAGGAATAAACTATTAGGTTTTATCATTGCTCGCACAGAGACAGAATGCAATGTCCGATTCCTGTTTAGGGAAGAGTGGTTTTGTGAAGGTGTCAGATACAGATTTTTAATAAGACCTAGAAATAAAGCCAATCTATTTTGGGGAGGAAAAAGAGAGGAAATATTTGCTTAAAATATATATACTCTGATCATGTTGGGGTTTTCCTACAATTACATTCCTCTTTCAAATGGTTAAGCATCTAATAGCTAGTGACTACATGCAAACCATTGGGGAACCAAAGCAATTGGAAATACAAGCAAATTTGTATTAAAATCCTGGCTGTGCAAGGAATAAGGTCATGATGCTGATACTGCTTTCAGTGCAGAGCTGACATTCCTAGCACATGTGGTTTTTGTATCCTCATCTGAGTGGGTGGTCTAGAAAATGGTGCAAAATGCCATGGGAGGGCTTAGTTTTTGAGTGGTGCAGAGAAAATATTCATGATATGCTCAGCCAGTACCACCCAGGCTATCCAAGATGAAGCAGTTTTCTTTGAACTTTTATGAGCAGCTGCGTTTTCACTTTCCCTATGCAGCTAAATATTTTAATTCTTTTTTTACAATTCTGTTAGTCCCTAACTGTGAGTTCAGTGCTTGCTAGGCACCTGGTTAGGTTTGGGGTGGGGTTGTTGTGATGTGGCTGTTTCTTTGGAAGGTCATAAGACAGAAGTGAAACACAGTAGTTACTCCATAAAAATAATAATAGTATTTTCTACTTCTGTCGAACAAGTATAAGCCTCTGAAATGTTTACTCTCAAAAATGTTAATACTGCTTTCATCAGTGACAGGTTTTGTTAGCACAGTTAAGTTAGTGGACAAATTAGGAATAAGCTTCTTAGAAAGTAGACATGTCTAAGATCAAGATGTGCCCTGATCAAGTGGTCTTTTGGACCACTGCAATCAGGGCAGCCTGGAAATGCTTTGATTGTTATTGTAGAAATGCATGAGTCTCAGCCTGCATATAAAGGGAAGCAGTGATTAAGGTGCTCAATTAGTTTTCAACTATCTCTTGATTAAGCTCTATCGGGTATCTGCTCACAACCTATGTAAAAACTTAATTGAGTGTCAGCTGGGACTTTCCTTTAAACACCCCCTTCTTTGCATTGTCACAGCTGTGAGGATAGGTTGCTGCAATAGGCACTTGCTGCTGTCTTGCAGCTATGGAACAGTGCCTTGATTTAAGCTGAATTATGTTTGCAGTTAACCATGATGCTGGTTGCTCAGATGAATTTTCTTTATCTTTTATTCTTTTGTGGTTACAGATTAATATTTGCAGGGGGACAGGTGGGGGAGGAAGGGCGGAGAAGAGTTGTTCTCTCTCCATCAATGCAATGTCTTCTCTCATTCCTGATTCATATTCTAAAGATGGTGACTCTAACAATAAAACATCAAGGCTCAAGCTCTTCCCATGAAAATGGGATGCATTAAACATCTGCAGAACCTTTGGTGGCCTAAATCAATGCTGGATTTACGGCTTCTTCTTCAAAAGGATTTAAAGCAAGCAGAGGAAAAATGACTCTGCTTGACAAAATTTTTGAGGTTAGAAGGGACCTTGAGAGACCATCTGCATGGTTTCTCCTTGAAAGTCCCATTGGGCTTTTGCCAGATTCTTTGGGAAGCTCTTTGTGTTGGCCTGTTCCCAGGAACTGAGTGTTCAAGTAAACTAAATGTAGCTTTGAGCATCCAGGCACACTCTTACAAGCCTTATGTCACTGTTCCTTTAAGAATAGGCTTTTCTTCTTCCTGGATAAGTCATTTCTATCCAGGGACCAAAGGTGGTACAGATCTCCTCTATTCATAGGAAATGGAATTAATTTTAAAGGAGCCTCTTGAAGAATTCTGTTATGCTGCCTTACAGTCCAAATGTGCTTGGTTCGCTCTGGATTTTACAGTAATGATAGTTTTCCTTCTTATATATTTAATAATACACATTCTATATCATAGAATCGTAGATTGGTTTCTGATGGAAGAGACTGCTCAAGATTACCTGGTTCCAACCTTCCTGCTATGGCCAGGGACACCTTCCACTAGACCAGATTGCTCAGAGCTCCATCCAACCTGGCCTTGATCTCCAGGAATGGGGCATCCACAGATTGTCCAGGAACTTCTCCCACTGCCTCATTACCCTTACATTCAAGAATTTCTTCCTAAAATCTAATCCTACCCTTTTTCAGTTCAAAACCATTATCTCTTCTCCTGTCACAGTAGGACCTGGTAAAATATCTTTCTCTGCCTTTCAAATAAGCCCCCTGTAGTTATGGGAAGGTTGCAATGAGGTCTCCCCTTCTCCAGGCAGGACAACACCAACAGTCTCAGGCAATCTTCACAGGAGAGGTGCTTCAGATGTCTGACCATTTTCATGTCCCTCTTTGGACCTGTCCCCTGCTCAACTCTCACTAGTCTGTCAATGCTTTTCCTGTCTGTAAAGCATAATTTCTTATGTGTTCTGAGCAGAGAGAAGAGGGGATGATCCATGGCTCTCACATACAACACAGCTGGTGTCTGTTCAGCCTGCTCCCTGGCTGTCCTCCAGAACCGCTCCCCAGACCCAGTCTGCAGCACTCTTGCCTTCCATAGCAAATCTCAACATTTGTCCTTGCTAAATTTCACAGGGTCACCACCATCCCCTTCTTCCCACCTGTCTAAGTAATGCAGCCTTGCCATCAAGTATTTGACTACAGGCACCCCAGCCTGGTGTTATATACAAAGCTGAGGCAGGTGCACTATATCTTCTCCCTTGAGACACTAATAATAAAGATGCGAAACAGGACAGATCCCAATAGACTCTTGGGAATGCCACCCCTAAACAGTTTCCAGGTTGAGCACAAACCTCCAGTCACCAGCCTTTACACCTAACCACTTTTTTTTACTCGTGTAGCTGTCTCCCCACCCAGACCTCAGCACCTGAACTCAAATATGGAAATAGCATGGCAGAATCAATTAGTTACTAAGGTTGTGGTAAATGACATCCACTACTCTCCCTTTTACCCTGGGTAAGAGCATGATATTACTTGCCACAACCACCACCATCATGAGTGGGAGAAATTTCCAAGAGCATTGACTGAATTTCCCAGTAACTGAGATGATAACTGGCTTGTAGTTCATCAGATCACCCTTCTTTTCTGTTTTTAAGGCATAGGTACTACCTTTGACTTTCTGTAGTCAGGACCTCTCGAGCTGTTAGGGTGTAGCTGTGCTAGGGTGTCAGCCAGCTGGGCTCAGCACGTGTTGATGTGGCCTTTCAGGTCCTATGCACTATGAGGGACAGCATTGCTCTGGATATGTTAGAACTACTCATTGATACCCAGTTCCTCCTTTCTTCCTCAAGCCCTGTCCCTAGACACAAACGGTTGGTAGTGAAGTCCAAGGTGAAAGAGACACCAAGCATCCCATGACCTTATCCGTAGCTACTAAATAAAATCTGGATAATTGTAAGTGTATAATTATGAGTTATCAGACTATAAAGCTCAATCATATGTAGTCTGATGCATGGCTAGTGTGCAGCTGAGAGTAAGGAAAGCATCTGTTATCCAGTATGGAGCATTTCTTCTCATGAATGGGGATGCTAGGTAACCAGTTACAAAAATTTTTTGTCTCTTCCTATGGTCAGAGCAGCACAAAGGGTAAAGGATCTGGAGGACAGCTGAGGATTCATTATTTATCTGGGGGTATATTAACAGAGAAATAATTGAGTTTTAATGGGTTTTTTCCCCCATTCTCTCTCAAGAAATGCCAGAAAACTAAGCAATAAATATCCTTTTTAAAATGAAACATCACCAAGTTAACACATTGATATATAAACTTAAACTGATTAATCAAATATCAGGTTTGTTTAGCAATGAATTCTGCGTAACATAAAGGGTTAAAAGGACTGTGATCTTCTTTGAACCTTACCCAAAAGGTCAAGGACTTAGGGCACATAAAAACATCTGGACAATATTTTTTTATGCTAGGAAGTTCTCCCAACAGAGAGAAACTTTGTTTTAGTGACTTTTTAGCATAAAAGTTGAAATGTAAAGTGGGAGTCGAGCTATAGAAAGATTTTAAGAAATCCAGGCTGATTATGCAATAAGTAGAATTGATAAAACCCCACGGAAGTAACTGTTTGGCTCCAGGAGATCTGGTGAATGAGTTTTCATGTCCAACATGTCATTAGTGATCATTTATGTTAACCAGCTCCATAACATATGCTGAATTTCTCTCTGTGGTTGCTCCCAGCTCTGTGTTCCTGAACTACAACTTATGTTCCTGAACTACTACTCATGTCTGAATGACATTTGGTTTTAATCTGAGAATCTGAATGCTGCATGACAGAAAATGGCCCCTGGTTCCATGTCCCTAAAATCAGTGATCTTCCCTTCATTCTAAGTGTCCAGTTTGCGCTATTTAAACTATGTAATCTTCGTTACTTTCATACCAAACTGAAGCATACCCTCCTTTTCCTTCAGTACCTGCAAGGCATAGTTTTCTTTTTCTTGTAACTGCAACTTAAGTTTTTAATTTAACTGTATCCTCTGCATAATTCATATGCAGAAAGTACAGAGTATGGATATGCTTGCTCCTCTTTTTTTTTCCCCCAATGTCACATTTGTTCCTCCCACCAAAGTACTTTGTCAGGAATCACAGAATATCTTGTGTTGGAAGAGACCCACAAGGACCAGCAAGTGCAACTCCCTGCTCCTTGCAGGACCACCTAACACTAAACCATATGATTAACTTGTTGTCCAGATGCTCCTTGAACTCTATTAGGCTGGTCCTGTGACCACTTCCACAGGGAACCAGTTTTCCAGTGCCCAACCCCCCTCTGTGTGAAGAATTGTTTCCTATTTCTCAATCTGACTTCTTTTGATGCATCTTCAAGTCCACGGTGTTCAGAAGGAGAAGGTCAGTGTGGTCCAGAAGGACCACAGAATGTCTGAAAAGATCTGTCCAAATTTGTCCTCTAAACTTCAGCGGATGCCAGAACAAATATAACATATATATAACATGCAGTTGCCACTGTATCTCAAAACAGACTAAGAATTAAGACTGAAAACTCAAGTGAAATGTGTCCTAAATGGAGGACTTATAAATGTCTGATATAAATGTCTCTAAATTGGAAGAAGAGAAGAAAAGGGAACAAGAAATGGCGGAACATTTAACTCAAGCTGTTAAAATATGAGGCTGATCAGAGAGAATAGAATAAATGACAAGGTACACATTTGTGGTGCTGGTGCAGCATGCAGCATACATACAAGAAAAACGAGCTGGAAGACTCTTTCTTCAGGTAGGAGCAGTTACAGCACCAAAGTTGAAAGTTGATTAACTATGCCCTCTTGAATTTACTGGCTTTGTCTCCTGGAGAGAAAGGGGGCACATGGAGTGCTCTTGCCAAGGTCCTGTGAGAAGAACAGAGAACACTTGTCTTTCCAACTGTCCTGCCTGCAGGCAAACAGGCCGAGAGCAAAGGCACTGTGTCTGCAACAGGAAGGAGGGAATAAGCTTAGGTGCAGCTAATTGCTTTCAATGGGAATACCCTAAGAAATCATTATGGATTGGAGGCTGGGCTAGAGAGAGGTAGGAATGCAGGGTGTTGACATATATGCAACTTGAGGTGAGACAGCATAAGACATTAACAGTGCTAGGATTTACTTAGGAAAAAATTCAAAGGCTGATGTGGTTGAAGGTATGTCAATTTAGTAGTGGGAAGGAGTAAGAGCAATGCAAACCAACAGAATGAAATTTTGTGGGGTTAATCTTCAGAGAGTATTTCTTAATTAATGAAGGAATATCAGACATAGTTTTATGTAATCTTAAAATCACAGTGCAGTGGCTCTAAATGCGAAACTACCAAAACTTTTTCTGGTGTTCAAAAGCTGAAACACAAGAGCAGCCTGTACCCTAGGAAATTGAGTCAATTTAGAAAAATCACATATTTTCCTATCTTGGAGAATGAATGCTGTATGGAATACATTTCTGAGAAAAGTAAGTTAAACAGTCATTTAATGAGATCAGGGTATCTTGATTTGTTCCAGGGGACATGAAGATGCCAAAGAAGCAGGGTGAAAAAGTTCAAAAGTGAGCTTTTGATATTTTTCAGAAAGTTTAATATCTTTTCCTGTCCCCAAATTTTAGTATGCTCTTGCCTGTGATTGACCTTTCACCCCTGTTGTGTGGCAGAACAATAGCACCTTTGTTAAACTCTCAGCAGAGGTACTGATTCATTATGTCCTACTTAATGTCTATTGGTAATCCTCCAGTTTATCTGTGGTATTTTGAGTGTTTTTTCTTTTTGTCTTTACCTTATCAAAGCAGCAGAAACAAAAAATAGCACTCAGACTATTCTGCCTTGTATTTCAACCCCAAATGCTGAAACGGGATAGAGAAGCAGTTTCTTTTTAATTAATTTAACATACCTTGTATTGGGTATTGGCTTTAAAAGCATCAAAAGCATTTAAGAGTCAGAGCTTGCACTCCTTCTGACATTAAGGGTTAGCACTATGGATTTTTTACCTTACATTTCTGTCTTTCTAGGAGTGAACAGGAATGACAACCATTTGAAATTTTTTGCCAAAACAACCTGATAAAAATTTCCACAGTATACAAGTGACATTAACACTACTCTTCAAAAGGGTCCCCCAGTCACTGAGGCTTTTATCCCATTTTACTCTCCACATGCATAAGTATTTTATTTATGTGTAATTGTCATGGATATCAATTGCCCGTATAATGTACCAGAGTACTGGGACTATAGAAAACACCCATGTGCCTCTTACAGGGTGTAAGTTTCTTGAGCCTGTAACAATATGGGATCACAAATTCTGACCTCAAGAAATGAAGATACAGCAGCAGGTCTTTATAATTTTTATACATAACCCCACAACAGTCCCCAGAGAGGTTCAATAAACCTTTAAAATCAGGAGTAAAGAATTCAGCCAGAATATGTCAAAATTTATTCTTTCTGTATCACAGGGGGCATGTACAGAGACCTCATTCACTTTGCTATACTTTCTGTACAGCTTGCATTTGAAATTCACAGAACTAGTCTGAAAGGTAAAGCACCTGAAAATATTTCATATTTCATTTGCTGGTTTTACCTAAAGTTTTGGGGTCTTTGGCTTTTTTATAAATTTTCTTATGACACAAAGCCCAACAACTATCCTTTGCTAGTGAACATTTGAAGTTTTGGGGCTTTATTTTCTTACTATTGCTGACAGCATTAAAAGTTGATTGCATATAGGCAAATATTTTAATAAAAATTCACTGGATATTAATAGTTAAATTAGCTGTTAATAGCATGATTTCTACAGCATCTGAAACTCTCAGGTGAATTTGCTGACTCAATTTAGCTACCTAAACACATGAGTTTTTACAGATCTGTAGAGAGCCACAGTAGCCGAAACAGGTTTTGCAGGCAAGAGGTTTACTAAATACCCTACAGCCTTAACTGAAACAGTTATTAAATCACTTATTGTCACACACTGTAAATCACTTTTACAATACTTTGGAGATTGAATTATGGCTTACACAGCACAGTGAGTAGGCATAACATTCCACTGTTGTCTGAACATCATGGAGAAATTCACCATCTAAATAATATATATGCAATATATACACAATACAATATATATACAAAACTAAAATAAAACAAGAAAAATTGAGATGCCCAGGAGCAATTGCACTGAGTTTGTTGTAAGCATTGCACTAATTTCAAAAGGACAATTGTACCAGGGAAACTTAGCAAAACACCAACCTATTCAATCTGTGTGCTGTGCTTTTGAAAACAAATAGATCAAATGATTGAAACAGAATCAAATACTCTTTCAAAGAGTCTCCATTAGCCCGTTATTCATTGGCTAGACAGCCCAGGTCTGGTTCCAGACAGTGCCATTACATCACAGACCTTGGGCTGGAAGTGTGAACGCAAAAGTGCATTCATTAAAAAGATCTGAAAGGTAAATATTTTCAGGTCTGAGATTGAAAGCTGAGGATAGTTAGCCATCTTATGGAGAAAATCAGTTCATCTTTCCTGACATCTTCTCTTGTTACCCATCTGGGAAGGCATATCTCACTTGTGATCAAAATAATCCCCTTTCTTCTTCCCCTTTCCTCTTTTCTTTCTTTTTGTACATGGTCCATGACTGTTCTCATGCCTCACATCGAGTCCTCATCGAAGTAAAAGATCTGACTGGATTTTTAAGGGTGCAGGGTCCCTGCTCAGTGATCTCATTTTACAGTTACTACAAGCATGGTGTTCAAGCCTGTGCTCCAGCAAGAAGCAGCTGTTGTGGGAAGATTTGCAGATTTTTAAACTCTGTCCCTTATGGTGCCATATGGAACTGAAGTCATGGATCATTTATGTAGTCAACTTTGGTTACATTTTTTAAAGGATTTTTTAACCCTTGGACTGCAACTACTCTATCCTTGTTAACTATTTTCCACCAAGTTACCTGTTATGCTGAGCTGACAATATATTCCCAGCTCACTACAAGTTTTGATGGAGACACAGATTTATGCACAGCAGCACTGTGTAGGAGTGATTGTTGGGGCTTAATGCTACTTCTACAAGCAATTTCCCTCTGATTGTCATCACTCTTTGTTTTTCTGTTCTAGATTTAATATGGTAACACAGGAGTATTCCTTTATCTCACTGGGGACTTCTGGAGTTCTTTTTATTATTAATATATTTAAATAAGAAAAAATGTATTTACAGTCACTCCTTTCTTTCATTGCTTCTCAGTTAAATAGAGTTCAAAGGTATTAGGTGTGCTCAAAAGAGCTGCATAACTTCTCAAATATTCCACCAACTCTGCAATAGCGTTGGGCTAGCTCTTTCAACCCATGACACCCCGTCACATACTGCAGCACACAAGTCTTTAGAGAATTTGCAGCGACCTACTGTGTCTGTTGCACAATACCCAGAGCCTGAACTCTTAAAGAGCAATATAGGAATTTAAAAGGCATGTGTTGCTTTAAAGTGTTGGGTAACTTAAAGATTATATGATACCAGTTCCAGAAAAAAAGTCCTACTGATCTTCCTGTGGTATGGAAAAGGGAAAACTATAGAAAAAAAAAAGGACTGCAAAAGTAGAGAACTTTTTCAAAAGTAGAGCAGAGAAATGTGTAAGCCTAAACATTTATCTCTTTGTGACACTGCTGAAGTATAAATAATTTGCTAATTATTTAAGGAGTTATTTTGTGACCCTGTCCTTTGCCCTCTCTTCCTCAAGGCATGCACAGTATGTTTTCTGAATTGTTTTGTGAATGAAAATGGGAAGTAATAAATATTTTTTGAGTCTGCATTTTGAGTCTCTGTGTCAGTCTGGAAGATATTTTGTGGATTCACATTGTGACAGGATGTGTACATCCCATTCCTCTTCTGTGAAAACCAATAGTAGCAGGATACATAGACATAATCCTTCAAACAAACAAAGCTTTGCAAACAGAGTTTTTAAACTAGTTAATGTTGAGGAGGGCTTTTTTTTTTCCATCTGTGTATTATCCAAAAGCACACAGTACCTCTGGTGCCAATTAATCTAATTGGTTTGCTTATTTGGTCAATGTTTTCAAGTGCCATTAAAGACTCTCAGACTTTGGCATGCAATTAAAGAAGATGATTTCAGTAGTTAAAAGAAATAAAAAGGAGGAAAAAGGGACAATTAAACTGTGTTTAAAAGTCTTTGTGAGAGCTCATGACTAAATGTGTACACTGTTTATACAGATACATGTGAAAATATGAGTCTGCAACTGATTTGGAATCATTAAATAGTTTCAAGATTTTTGTCTTTCACTAAATTTTCTTTGAAACATTAATAATGTACTGGTTTTTAAAAAAGATGGTTCTTTTTTCTAGCATTCTTTGCTTTCCAGTTTTGATTCCTTCCTCTTCCTTTTTCCTTTGTTTCTCGTCTTCACTATTATGTCTTGCTCCTGGTTCAGAGTGTGATGGAGGCTGACAAGGAGCAGAGGAACAGTGAGGTGGAATGGGATGTGTGGCTCTCTATGTCAGCTTTGCATTTGCAGTGTTCCTTCAGCAGCAGCGGGCTGTAGGCATAAAATGAACGGTAAGGCTTTTATTTTCAACATACTACTTTTTAAAATCGCTGTTTAATGAAAGTTCTTGTCTACAGGAAACTGATAATACTGTATTGCAGTGCCCCAGAGAGTGAGGCTCTGTGAAACAATTGCAACACCCTCTCTAGACACTGCTAATTGTACTTGTGTTGCCCTGAACACAGGCTCCTTAGCTGCTGCATAGCACCAATTGACACACCCTGAGGCGAGGTGTTTCAGTTTTTATTGTAGTTTGCACAAAGTAGGGAGCTAGATGGTAACCCATAAAAAGCCTGGCTCACCAGTCATCAAAACTTTACACTAGCTACACATTTTATTAAACAAAGGCATCAGCATTAACTGATTACAAATTATGTAACTTTACATAATTTTCTACTAATTAGTACTGAAACCCCTATTTGCTAGGCTCACATCTTGAGGGGCTCAAATCTTAAGGGGCTTAATATCAAGTGCAGATCCAAAGTCTGCTCAGACTTTGAAGGTTCTGCCCTTGAAAGCTGAGACCTCCAGCTTGCTCTCTCCATTGAGTAGAGGTCCTTTGCCTGTGCTTTGCTTTGCCCAGCTGTCCATAACCAACCCGAGGCAGCAGACTTCCAAAGAGATCTTTGGAGAACAAGTGTCACCTTCCAGTCCCATGCCCTGGTGCTTTCAGGTCAGCTCTAGACGCTCAGGAGCTTGCTTTGCTCTGTCTGACACTGTAATCCTCCCTCCTTGCAGGCTCTGTGTTTTCTCCATGCCATCCCATACATCTAAACAAGACTAAAGCCTGGGTAAAAATATGGGAAAAGATACAGACACCAGGTTTTAAACTATATGAGATGCAGCAACTTCACAGTGGAAGAAAAGTCTCTCCCACTCTGCTAATGACTTTGGTGAGGATGTAGAAATGTACTAATGGCTGATAATTAAACCCCATCTCTTTCAAAGAGCAGTAAAATACAATTGCAGTAGAAAACTAAGTGGGTGGTTGGTTGAGTGAAATATCATTTTAAACAAATGATGCATAAATATGCAGAGCAGAAGAGGAAATTATCTGAGCTGATTGTTTCTTTTTTATTTTTAGACTTGAGAAAACTATTTTTCTTTTACTGGGCAATCTTTTTATGAGTAGTGTATTGATATTGTAAGCTAGATATGGAGAATCAGCATTTTTGAAGTTAATGGCACAAAATACAGTAATCTGCCTATAGGCAGTTTGAATAATGTGAGTAATTCTATGCCAGCAAGCATCTTATGTCCCTGTGCTTGTCCCTTTAGAGAAAATGAGTGTTCACCATCTTAGGTTTCCTAAAATGGAATTACATACCTAGAAGCCTGCAGTTTGTTTATGTTTCTCTTCAAATCAACAGCACATTGTGGTTGTATTCAATTAAGCCTTTTTTTCCAGCCTTTTCAATCTTCAAAACATCTTCATGGGTTTTGATCTTCACATAGCTGCATTTATGCTAATTAGATTCAGCCCTGCACTGAATACACTCTGGTGTATAAAAGCTAGAATAAGAAAAATAGCTACTTGAATGTTGCCTCCCTGGCAATATTAAAGACTAGATAGTGCCACAGGTTTTTTGTGTGTGCATATATATAAACATATAAATTAATAAATACATGTTCAAGAATCCACTTTAATTTGCTTGGTTACTAATTTTCACTGCACTCTCCTAAAAATAATGTAAGGTGAAAGGGTGTCCATTTTCTTGCTTAGAGAGGAGGTTTTAATATGTGAGACCATGGGAAGAGACAATTATTATGCTATTATGCATTTTAACTGTTTATGATAAGAAATCCTTGTCAGGCTGACGTATTTGTAGTCCAAGACCTTGTTTCTCACATAAGCCAGAGAAAATACTTGAGAGGAAGGTAAAGGGAACAGCTGAGAAACAAGTATTAAGTAGCTTTTCCTGAAAGTCTGTTGTCTTATGAACCTCAGACTTCAGGACAGTTTTCTTTAGACAAGGTTGTTGTTCTCCTCAGCCACTAACAACACACAGGAACATCTTGTTGGCAAATTTATGGATAGGGAATATGACTAAAGGGAGGAAATTAAGACAAAGCAAGTGTATTTATTTTCTTCTTGCATTTAAGGAAAAAGATGTAGTGAATAAAAGGAGCAAGGAAAACTTCCCATCTACTGGTTTTCTGCTTTTCTTTATTGAAAATATTCTGTGAAGAGCAATGAAATACACAAAACATCCTAATGCAAAGTGTCTGTCAAAGGCCAGTGTCATGTCTGGGAGAGAGTGTCTTGTCTCTGATGAAGGGATCATGATGATGAGCAGTTTGCATGGGTTAGGACCTCACTCCTGTAAAACCAAATGTCACAGATCTCAAGTTATAGGCAGTATTCCCCATTAGATGCACCTGCACTGGGTTGTTAGCTGTCTTCATCTAGCTTTGCATCTGAATTTTTTTCTGCTTTTAAAGGCAAAGGAATCTCTTTTGCCATGGATCCTACAAAAAAAAACCAAAATGGATGAAATAGACATCTGTACAGTGAAAAAGAGTATTCAAATCTTAAATTCCCCTTGACTCATTCTCAGCCACCTCATATTTTATTAAATGGAGGAGAATATTGGAGACAACTACACAGTTTGGTTTTATTTGGGTTTGTGTTTGTTTGTTTGTTTGTTTGCTTGCTTGCTTTTTTTTTCCCCCAAAAGTAATATACAGCTGATTTGCCTCTCAAGATGTCACTTTTTTTTTGGTAGTAAAACAGTCAAGGAGCCATTGAGACAAATATATGTGAATTGTATGTCTTGAATTTTGAATCCCACATATTCAGAAGATATTCTTGTTTCAGAGTCAAAAGCAAATATTTCTGATGTTGGTGGTTATGATCTGAATCTATTATGTCCTGTGAAGTCAGTGCACACTGAGAAGCATGCAAGATAGGCAATTGCTTGGCAATTACTACCCCCAGCCCACACATAAATTCAAAACCCTGTGAAAAACCCACCTAGAAACACCACAGAAAATGATCAGCATAGAATTATTTGATAAACATATCCCCTATGAATAATTTTGGTAGTTCTGCTATAAACAGTGAGCTCAAAGCATTTGGCTGTAAGCTCAGAAAAACTAGTTACAGCATTTTCATAGCTTTCCACCACTGTTGGGTGAGATACAAAATACTATTCCACTCAAGGGTAAGGTTTCATTGCCTCAGTTTTAAATAGGTACAAGCCACTATATAAGGTGTAGTATAGTGCTAGAGGAATATCTTTCAATATTATTCAGTAATTTAGATAATATTTGATTTTTGTTGAGGTAGTAAATTTTCAGCCTTTCTGAAAATCAAGCCTTACATAGGCAATGGGCCTGTAAAAAAAGCTCACCAAAGATCATGTAAACAGGTAACACTGACAACAACAAGCAAAGTCATGGGTTTGGGCATCATGGAGTATTTGCACCAGATCTGAATGCAAAGATTATTTGCTATAAACAGTTCCTTCAAAACTTGGCTGATGAGCTAACTGCCTTCTGACAGATCCATTCCCTAACAGATTTCTTCTATTTGCAAATAAAATACCCAAAAATATTAACTGAAATATGGAACAGTCTGAATGGATTATGATTTTATTCTAGGGAATAGCATGCAGTAAATTAAGGTTAGTAGTGGTGGCTTGGGATTTAACTTTAATATTTTTCAGACTCTCTGCTGCTTGGTGTGTAACTCTGAAACTTCATGTTAGGTGTCAGTACGTTCTCTTCACAGGGTAGTTAGACAAAACAATCACTTTCCAGACAGAGAATCAAGGACAGCTATTACCCAAAAAGCATAAACAACAGCGAGAGAAAGAGGGCAAGCCAGAGGGTTGAGACTTCATACCCTGGGACTGTGATTAAACAATTGACCCAAATATGTAGGTGAACCAAAACTTATAAAAGTGTAAAACTCATGACCAGGATCCATCTTGGATTTGATTTGGATGTAGCCCCAGCTGGATTCTTGCACTGCCCAAGGTGCATCCTTTCACTATATACCTATTTTATTCCTTTTGCTCTGTTTAGTCTCTGTTCCAGGTCAGCCCTTCCTGGGATCAGTAGTCAGTAGCCTGTTATTGAAAATGCTTCAAAAACAGTCTTGAAAGAATGTTTACCTTTTCACTTAAGACTGTTATTCACTAAGGTACTACCTTGTGGTAAGCCTAAGTAAGGATTCAGCAGGCCCAGCAGATACTGTAATGAATCAGCAATCAAAATGTAGATCAAAGCTCGGAACAGAGAAGAAGTATTCTTTCAGCCTTATTGTTTTGTTTGATTTTTTATTTTGTTTTGTCTTGTTTTTCCTGCTATCATAAAAAACCATTTTTTAAAGCTTCATTTCTTTTCTAAAGAAATAAATATAAATAATTAGTTTCTCTTGTGATGTTATCCTAAGTATCTTGCAGACATTGTACCCAAACTCTGTTTCAAAAAATGCATCTTAATCCACATTTTTTTCACTCTTTAATCTGCAATGCAAAGATGATAGTGATGCCTTAAAGCATCTAAAACCCTCTTGAAGAAATAATTTTCTTATATTTGAGGATATGAATTACAAATGTTCGGACTGAGCCTTTTTGTCATTATTAAGAATTTCTAATTTTTTAATGCTCTCTATGTAGTAAGCTATTTTGCATAAAGCTATCTAAATAATTTTTTTGTGGCTGTAATACAGATAGACAAATTTCACAAGTTTAAAGTAATTCTTATTTTAGATTTATTCAGGACAAGACGCCCCAGATATAAGCTGTACCAGGAGAGGTGAAGGTTGGACATTGGGAAGAATTTCTTCACAGAAAGCATGACTGGGTATTGGAGTGAGCTGCCCGGGGAGGTGGTGCAGTCACTGTCCCTGAAGGTGTTTAAGCCAACACTGGATGTGGCACTCAGTGCCATGGTCTGGTTGACAGGGTGGTGTTCAATCACAGGTTGGACTCTAGTTTTTCCAACCTAATTGATTCTGTGTGGTTCTCTCATTCTTCCACATGGCTACAACATTTATATCTAGAAATTACTCTCTGTATTTTAATAAATGCTATGTCTTCAGCAGAGGTCTTGAATGGTAGCTTAATGGTTTGTCAACCATTTTGTAGAACCAGGAGGAGCTATTGAAACAGAGGTCTGATTCCTTGGTCAATGGAGATGAAATTTTTATTCAGTTAATCCTGAATTGCATGCAACAGAGAACACAAAACTTTGCCTGGAAAAGCACTGACCTATCTTTCTATTTCTTGTTTTGTGTTGATCTGTTTTAGAGGATGAAAATAAGAAGCAGTAGTATGCAATGAGCTTTACAAAATACAGATATGGCACAGTGAAATGATATGACCTTATGAATGCTTTCCTAGCTTATATGAATACAACCTGTTTTAAACACCAGCACAAGATTATTGATGAAACAAACACAAGTGCTAAACTTGTGATTTTCCAAAATGCCTTTGATTATCTCTAAATCCTTGAGAATGTAGTTCTTGTAGGATTTTTCCTGAAATCTTATCTCTTTTGAAAATAACTTGTGAACTTACGTCATTGACATTTGTGCCCTGCTAAGGTGCAGGTTCTGTTGGATGAAAATGTACAAAGGTTAGCACGTAAACGGGTGCACTCCATGTTATGTTCTTAAATGCCCATACAGTACTTCCTTTAGCACAGTTACAAGACTGCATCCATACACCTTTAATAGGGCTGGTAGCACGTGGTGCTGCTGCCATGGTGTCAGATACCAACCACCAATATGTGAAAATGGGCAGACTAGATAAGAAACCATGCCTTTGGTTATCTCTGAACATTTTTTCCTGCAAAAGTAATCTGTTAACCTCTGCTTTTCCACATGGCAATTCAGAATATGTATCTCTAGACATACTGTAAATGTCTGTGTTTAAGTCCAGCTTGCACTGTCTCCACTCTGTAGCATTTTTGACCCTTACTGATGCTGGATAGTATCTCTTCCTGTCAGGAAGATGCTGCAAGTCTTCCTTTGGTCATGATCTGCTGCCCACCTAGCCCTCATGCATCCGCCAAATCAAAATCTTAATCTTTAATACTTTGACAGTACAACCCACCAATATATTTGGCATCCTCCCTTGCATCTGGAAAGCATAACTATCATGCAGCAATAATCCTTAGATTGGACTAAATATCTTAGTTTAGCTACAGACCAAAATCAAACACTGCTTTATTTACTTCTTGGTTTCTCATCGTATACCATCTGTGTAAAAACATTTTCCCTATTGCTGAGATATTCAGTGAATCCTAGTCATGGACATCTGTCATAACTGAAGGCTGCATTTGGATCTTTCTGTCAAGCCCCACTTTCATATAATTTGTGTTCTGCCTATACAATTTCCTGTCATACTTTAAAGGGGAATGATATGCTGTGCTTTTTTTGTGGAGCTATGCACAGTTCAGCTGCTGAAATCCTGTATCCCAGATTTTGTGACATCCAAATGCTGGATGTAATGACCTCAAAGTCAAAGCACATTAATGTGGCTGGTACCCAGGAAATGGCAAAAGATTTTATTCAGACATCTCCTGTGACATGGGAAAGGGGAGATGTTGCTAAGGCATTTTGAAACTAGCAGACAAGACTGGTTAAATTGCCTAACAACTGGTGTTAGTATGCATCTGAAAAAGACATGGGCAAGATTGCACATGCATCATTAGCACAACTTGCTCATGAGCTGCCTCCAGCCTTGTGAGACTTCTTGCTAACACTCTGCCTATAAGTTTCAGAATTCTGTTTTGGGATATCTCCTCTTCATACTGGATATGTCACTTAAGATTTTCCTACAGCTTCCACAAGACAACTTCTGAGATTTCAGTAGAAATTCAGAGAAGAAAATACTACATTACAGAACAACTGTGTTTACCTACTGTGTTCAAATTGGGATTTAATAAGTAGCACATTTTTAATAATAATTTTTGATATAATTGCTGTTTTCAGAAGCCAGTATTTTTCAATGAAAAAATTTCAACCTAGGGGTGGTCTGTTAAAAGTAAGGACATTATAGTTCAAAACATATCAATATTACTCTTATTGAACAAAAAAAGAAGTATGGCCTTTGTTTTCTTTGTTACTTCAAGAGAAGTGGATGATAATTGGTGTTTACTTCTTAAATAAGATGAAAAATTGAAGACTTAAACTCATGATAACTCGAACACTCCTCAGGACTCATGTTGAAGGTCTTGACAGTTCATTTACATTTGATAAGCTTTTTCCTATACTACAACTGCTTCTTAAGAAGTAGACATATGATTAGAGGTAACATTTTTTCCCCATTATTTACCTCCTGTAATTACTGTGCTAACAGGAGATGCAGAAATTCAGCAGTTTATTAAAAACATTGCATTAACTTTAGCTACATAGCTGTAAACATTGCCGTCAGTAACATCCATGACCTTACACATAATAAGCATGATGAACTGAATGAAGGTTTTTGAAAGGCTGACATTGAAAATGCTGGGGACACTAGGAACACTATTTGCTTTACGGAAACAAACTGATGAAAACCTAATGATTTCTGACTTCACCAACAGTTTTCCTCTCCACGCTGTGCCCTGATTGTATTTCAAGTGGGTGAAACATGCAAACCAGTCAGCTCTCTGGGTCCATAAAAGTGAGAGGGGCTGTAAACTTAGCTCAGCTGTACAAGCAAACCTGCTGTCTGGCATCAATTCCACTTGGTGTAAGTAGGAAATCTGAAACAACTGCAGCTCTCTTGGTAGAATATTCATGTGGAGCAGACAGCAAAATTCCCAGATTCCTTGTTTAAACACTAAACATCTTGATACTATTAGCCAGCAGAGTTTCACTTTTGAAAAAGGAATCCTGATAACATGCTCATCTTCACAATGTAAGCTAATAAATGTAAAGAATTTCATACATCACATCTGTTAATTTAGCTGATGAATTTCCTTCTGCTTTGTTGCCAGTGTTTTTGCCGTCCAGCCTCCTCATGTGGGCAGAAGATGTCTTGACCTTTTTATTATGTACTATCTCCTTAATCAGTGAAAAAACATGGTAAATCTCAGTAGAAAATGTTATGACAACCTTGAGAGTATAGGTCTTCATTTTGTCTTGGGAATGGTAAGTTGCTCTCACTTGTTCTCTCCTCTGGAACAGTATTGAAGCATATGCAAATATGTTCAAACTGTTGTAAAAATTCAGGTGCCTTTTGGGCTAAACCTTTCCTATGATCAGAATAAACTGAAGCGTAAAATATATTCTAAGTCCTCTCCTCAAAATAACTGACAAGAAGCTTTACTTAAGAAAAAGAAACAGCTGTGTGCCTCAGCAGCAGATGGGTATGCTTGGATGTTGCATGAATGAAATTACATTTATTGTGCTTGTTTTTAAAATGGGCCCATCAAAGCGTGGATACCAGTTTGAAATGCTTAAATTTTGCATGTTAGAGATTAGTCTTGTCCTGTGTCACTGTCAAAAGTGCCAAGAAATGAAATTTATGTCTGCCTTTTATTTCTCTATGGAAAATACAGAAAATGAGCTACAATTGAACTACCCTGAGCTACAGTTACAACAGGGATGGAAAGCTTAATTTGTTGTCATAGCCCAAGTTTTGGCTCTATGAGAAGATGAAAGAGAATGCATTATATTATCTTCCTCTTCACTGCATAAAGCAGAGGAAAATGGACATATGGTCCTTGAAAATATGGCAGTTGCAATGTGGAAAGTTTTAATTTTTGTGGTTAAGCCAAACACAATACCATGTATGTAATACCAACACGTTTTTCAAAAAGCCATGTAGAAACAGGGTACAGTTTTCTCTCTCAGGATGAATTTAGAACTTCTCTCACAAGCATGATTGAAAAGCTTTCCTTGACCATAGTTCAGTGCAGCATGGCTATCTCTAAATTTTGACTGATTAAACCATAGAACACAAATAAAGAAAGTGTGTTAAATCATGACAATTGTTTATTTCTTCCATGAGATCCTATTGACATAGTGTAGTTTAAGAAGTAAGCCACAGCTGGAAATCCCTTGGCTTCACTATGTGCATTTCTAGGTATTTTTACAAATGGAAAGGGAAGATGACTGTTTGCAACCCATATGGGATACTTCAGTCACATCCTTTCAGGAATGGGGATGCTGAAACAGATTTGTCTTGAGGAGCCATTAAACTAGCTACTGTTTTTTGAATTCATGCTACAAAATATACTGGAGAAGATTACAGACCTATTTGAATGCTGCTGGTGTACCTGAACCCTTAGTAACAATCTTTTCAGTGTAATCTTTCTTCATTGTCCCAAATGCAGGGTCTTTGTACCAGAGAAAATATATGAGCATTTTCCTGACCAAGGGGCAGAATTATCCCATGTCCTTGGAGGCTGAAGGTGGCAGGGCCGTGGTCAGGCAGATGAGTCAGGCTCAGCAAGCAGCAACTGGAGAATAAATAGGCCTGATATGAGACCTGATATGGTATGATATGAGCAGATCTGTGATAGAAAAACGTAATTGAATTGAAGTTTAGCAATTTGGTTTTGTTTCATTGTTGACAAAAAAGCTTTTTTTCCCATTTTAGTTCACCTGGGAAAAATGCCAACCACCAAACCACAGACTAGAATAGCTATTCCAACAAAAACAACAACAAAGATTTTTGCTTCTGTAAGTTTCCTGTTAGAAATTTTGCAAAAAATTACTGCTAACTAACCACCAGAGGATATCTCTGCCACTAGCTTGCAAGGCTAATCCCAACACATAGAGAACAGTTTAAGATGAAAGGGATCTCTGATCATCTAGACCATCACACCTTGCTCAGAGTGGGCTTGAACATTGTGATTGTTTGGGTTATAGCCCAGTCAGGGGTTTAGAATTTCCAAGGGTGGAGGCTTCACAACCTCACTGGGCATCCCAGTCCAATGCATGACCAACCTCATAAAAATGAGGGTTTTCTGGTGTTTGGGTACTATTTCCCAAAATTCAGTTTTTTTCCATTGTCTGATGGTCTTTGGACGTCACTGAGAAGTCTGTTTCAATCTTCTTTACACCTTTCTATTGGGTAATTACACACCTGCCTCTCAGCTTGCACTTCTGCAGACTTTATAGCCACAGCTCTCTCTCAGCCTCTCCTTGTATAAGAGATGCTCTGGTTCCTTAACCGTTTTCCTGTGCTTTTTACTGCGCTTTCTATATTATGTCCATGCAATCCTTTCAGTGTGGAGAGCAGAACTTGTCCAGCACAAAGATGTGTCTCAGTAGCACTGAGTAGAGTGAAAAGATCACTTCCTTGCAACACCTGACACTTTCCTAATGGACCACAGGAGGCTGTTGGACCTTTTTGCTGCAAAAGCACATTGCTTATAGCCATAGTCAGATGCTGTCCACAAGGACTCTTAAGTACTGCCTCTGAAAAGCTACTTTCCAGTAAGCTGGAAGACAGTTTCCCGAACTTTTCATTGTTCAGGCATGTGCTGGTGCATGGCCTGACTTCTCTCCAGATTCAGGGCTTGATATTTCCTTGTATCAGCCTTCATGAGATTACAGTCTCTTACATGAGGTTACAGAGATTACATTTCTCCAGTTTGTCCAAGTACCTCTGGATGGCTGAACTACCCAGCTGGTCTAGCAACCACTCCTCCCAGTTTTGTGTCACCAGTAAACTCTGTCTAGTCCTTCTGGACATTCATGGGGGAATGAAATAGTACTGGCCCTGTGATACACCTGTGGAGCTCATTTCTGTTGACTGACCTGCAGCTGCACTTTATGCCACTGAACACAACTCTTTAAGCCTGGCAGTTAAGCCAGTTTTCATAACGTCTCTCTGTCCTTTTATCTGATTCCACCTTCAGTAGTTATAAGAGACTGTCTCAAACTGTTGTTAAAGTCAACAGTTAACAAGATGTACTGATACCCGTCATCCACTGAGACTACCTCTTACAGAGCCACCTCATAGAAGGGTAAGTGTGATTTTGTCTTCATAATGCTGGTCTTTAGTGCATTACAGAGGAACATATTCAAACCTTGGAGAACTCCCTAAAGCGGACTGGCAACCAGCTATCTAGAACACAGAAAAAAAGCAGAATTATTTGAATTACTTGCTTCAGGTAATGTGAAATGTCAGTGGCAGAAAGGAAACTGAATACAGATTTCATGACCAAGACTTTTTCAGTACTATCTTTACTACTTCCCAAAACCAAAGAAATGAAGGACTGTCACCATATAAAAGAAAAAAGCAAACAAAAAAGAGGGTCCAAAACCTACAGACCCTGGAAACACTGACCTCAAATGTTTTGCATTTAAAATAGTTACAGAGGCTTGTTACTCCCCTCTTCTTTTTCATTGCCTCAAATAGAGAAACTCATTGTCCTGGTTAACATTCCTTTTCTCTGTCTCTATCGTTTTATGTACCACAAAGTATTGTCCTAAAGCAGCAATTTTGTACTCAGCCACTGAATGCCTGGAAGATTATGATTTTGAGTCTTTGACAATATATGGGTTCCTTTCTGTTCATCTGCAGCCACTAGTGCTCTATCTCATAGCAGACTTGCTGCAGCTGCATGTGGCAAATGCAGAGACCCCACATTGTGACAGTCTTGCACACATGTGGAATGTGGCATTAGGTAAATACAACCTGTATATTAATGAGTATAATGGAAGCACACTGTGAAGAATGTAGAAATAATGCTTTTAAAAGTCCCTTTCTAAGATTTCTCAAACAGCATGTCTGAGATAATGTAGCTGGGAAATTAAAGACATGTCTTAGGTAAAACAAACAAACAAAAAAACCCCAGACAAACAAACAAAATACCCTAAAAATTACAAAACCAAAAAAACAGAAACTAAATTTATAGTCTCAACATTTCAATTGTAGATGATTGGGATATTACCAGATGGAATGGGGCAAGCCCAGCTCTACAGACAGACTGGGGAACAAGATCCTGCAAAGCAACCCTGGGGAAAGGGACTTGTGTGTTCTGGTCGATGGCAAGTTGAACCTGAGTCATTGTGCCCTGTCAGCCAGGAGGGACAACCCTGTCCTGGGGACATCAGGGACAGCACCACAGCTGGGAAAGGGAGGGGATTGTCCTGCTCTGCTCTGAGCTGGGGCAGCCTCACCTCCAGTGCTGGGGGCTGGTTTGGGCACTGCAATACAAAAAAAGGTAGCAAACAATCAGACATTGTCCAAAGGATAACCATGAGGACGGTGAAGAGCTGTGAGGGGAAGCCATGTGAGGAGTGACTGAGGTCACCTAGTCTGTTCAGCCTGGAGGAGAGGAGACTCAGGACAGACCTCATTGTAGTCTGCAACTTCCTCACAAGGGGAAGAGGAGGGGCAGACACTGATCTCTGCTCTGTGGTGACCAGTGACAGGACCTGAGGGAATGGCCTGAAGTTGTATCAGGAGAGGGTTTGGCTGGATCTCAGGCAAAGGTTCTTTCCTCAGAGGGTAGGTGGAACAGCTCCCCAGGGCAGTGGCCACAGCATCAGCCTACAGAGCTCAAGAAGTGTTTAGACAATGCTCTCAGGGACAGGGTTTGACTCTTGGGTGATCATGTGAAGGACCAAGAGTTGGACTTTGATTGTACCAATGAGTCCCATCCAACTCATAGAACTCATATTCTATGGTTCTATGATTTTATGGACTAAGAAAAGGAGCAGAAATATTAACAATAGAAAAGAATATTTCTAGAAGACGAAAGATGTTCTTGCAATTACTGTGAACTGCTGAATGTTTGAGTGTTTGCAGATTTTTCACTGCATTTTGTCTAGACAATAAAAGGTAATTTGATTGTGACTTCTCTGCACCTTTAGCAGACCAATACTCTGCATTAGGTCTTCAGTGATATTAAATATTCAAAGCAACATTTCTGTTTCTAACACTATTTCATAGCACAACACAGTGACTGCTTAGTGGAAGACATGCCACTGTCTACAGGAGTAGGAGCCTACATGACTCCTGCTGTCAGTCAGGAGTTCTGCTCCATCACTGGAAAATATTAGAAGCTCTGAGTATGAATCAAAAGGAAAAAAGAAAGCCAACATGACAACCACCCCCCGTGAGCAGGCCTTGTCACCCTCAGTGTGCAGTTAGATTTCTTCTAATAATAAAGCACAAAAGGCTCTCTTCCTTTTATTCTTGGGAGCCTGGGGGAAGAATAGCTGGTTCAGATGCTGTGGACTCCCTGCTCTCTGGTGGGGGAACAGGTAAGTGAGAATTTAAAAGTGATGCAACCTTTGGAAAACCACAATGAACAGCAGTCCTTCCACCCTGTGATGTGAGAGTACTTTTTTAAACACAGCTCTCTGCACTGATGTCTTTGCAAGCTGAATGTTGCCTTATCTGATATTTCTGACCCTGGAAGAAAAAAGCTAACACTTCACATTTTGTTTTCACTTTTTTCCTTCCTCTCATAACAGACACAGTGTGTTGCCTATAAAGGCTACTACAAAGCCATGAAAAACTAGCAGGGGCATGCAGGCTGTGTTGGCTGTAATGTGTTATTGCTACAGCTGTCTGACATTGTAAAGAAGTGGAGGCAGGGACCAGCAGGCCAGGACACTGCAACAGGACCTGAGGTTTGGAAACAATCACTACTTTCACTGCACACAAGTTCTGCATCATCTGAATAATAATCAGCTGTAATTCTAAAACTAAACTCAGAGTTCTGAGCACTTACTGTGGTTTGGTTCTGCTGTCTCAGGAGCATAGGCTTAAAAAAATTAAGTATGGGCTAGCTGAAAAAGGAGCTTGCCAGAAGATTTCTCAAATTCAGGAGAGAAAGTAGTCCAGAGAGTTGGGGAGATCCTTACAACGGACTTGCTGGCACAGATGGGTTTCATAGCAGATGAAATCAGAGGTCGGTAATAACCTCTACTCTGTAGGTCTCTGAATCTTGCCCTAGACAGCAAAAATATACTTGAAGTTATCTTCAGGCACACACAAATATATGCATACAATTTATGGTAAAATATTTTGACATGTCAGAATCACAGTGACTTATAAAAAATATTATAAATAAAAAAACCCAAAACACATAACTAAGCCATCTGCATTTGAGCCCAATTAGTCCCACAAAATTTTCTTTAGTAAGTTAAAATGCACAGTAATTTTGCACCGTTTTTAATAGCCGAAACAATCCTATGTGCACCTCTAGATCACAATTTGTATGGGTGTGTATAAACACAAAATAATGCAAAAGAATTTCCATTACACAGTAGAGTTCTCTGTTGTTAGCTCTTGGGATCTAGGAGTTGAAATAATTCTTTAAACAAGTTGATCATAAGGAAAGGAATAATCTGTGCTACATTCATTCAATGTGAATTGTCATTGTGCTCTGACTGAGGTGCTTTGTACATGCAGTTACATTAACACAGCCATAAAAATTCATGCTCATGTGTCTGTGATCATATGAACATGTGTTGCTCTTGGACTGAAAAAGTAATTCTAAAGCAGGGAAAGGGTGGTTGTGGTAATGACCCCTTGCAATACTGATAGGACTACTAGTGGTTGAACTGGTGCAGTCCCAGAGAGATATAAGGAACAATGTTGAATGGAGATTCATGGACACATACAGGTTTCCTTTTCAGCTTTGAGTGTAGCCACAGCTCAGTGGGGTGGTTATCACCATTCTTATATTGTTATAAAAAAATGTCTATCTGTTAATATTGTTTGATTTCTGGAAATAAATAGTAGATGTATTTCCTGGCAATGAAGGTGAAAGATGTTTGTAACATTCAGCTGAGTGTCTGTCTCTTGAGGAGTTTTCGCATCTTTCATTCTTCCTTATTCATGAATGTTTTCATCCTCAGCAAGCACAGTGTGAGCGTACACACAATACTTCACCCTGACTGTGAAATTAAAGTGGCTGTCTTCTGTGCTGCCTTAAATCCTTATTACTTCCCAAGCAGAAAAGGTAATAAATGTATGTTTCCAAGTTGTTTACTTGACTATAGCCATTGCATCTAATGGCTCCTGTGCTCTTTTAAAAATAAAATCAAATATGAAGGTCAGAAAAGCATAAATGTTGTTGTATGGAAAGAAGACAGCAAAGAAACTAGAAGAAAGATGGAAGCTACCTTATTCATAGTCTCCTGGTATGAAATCCAACTGTAGGTACTTCCTGAAGTATCTGCCTGGCATGTACAGATTCTCCTTGTCTAGCAATAAGGAAATCTCAGTGATTCAAACATGTAGATTTTCATGCTGAGGCACTTTTCCTTTTCTCTTCTCCACCAAGCTGTTCAGTATGAAGTGCATATTACAGTGTGTGATGATGCTAAGCTGGCCTGGACTAGAGAGAGTGATGTGACTGGACTAAGGGCAATTTTTGCTGTAACAAAGGCACTGTCTCTTGGGTCGCATCTCACATCATTTGTATTGACAATGCTGCTTTCCTCTCTCCATTCTAGGTCTCCATAACAATTACAGTAACTATATATTTGGTAAAGCATTATTCCTGTTAGAGTGTTTCCAGTTGTGTTAGTGCTGAAGAAGGAAAATCCAGGACAGCTAGCATCATAAGGACAGACAAGTGTCTTCAAACTGCACCGAGTGTGTTGTGTGGATGGGAGAAACTCATGACTGATAGAAACCTGTTTTTCTGTGAATTCACCGTTCCTGCCGAGGCACTGAGTTGTGGCTGTGAAATACAGCTGCTCCCCAAGTATCAACATGGGAAACATCTAAACTTATATTGCCTGAAAGCAGCACCCAAGGTTTCAAACCAGAAATTAAGATTTGCTTACTGAGTTTTGCAACACGCTTCAGAACTGGCCAAAGCTTGTCTGCCCATTAAGCATATCTGGGCAGATGAACCTTCTCTTTTATTCTAATTTCTTTTTAAGCTATTAAGACTGTAAGGATAGAGAGGTGATTGCCCTTTTTGTTGTTGCTGTTGTGTTTTCTTTTCTTCTGGTAATTCTACATTCATCCATGCTACTGCATTTTGTATCCACAGAGTAAGGACATAAATTGTGTATTCATTTTTCTTTTCCTGGTTGCAACCAGTTTGAAATCCATTGGGCTATGTAGAAAACCAAGTATCACTGTCATGGTAGATATCCAGAATAGCTCAGGGTGGTTTGGGTCTGAGGAGGCCTGTTGCTCAACCTCAGTTTTGCTATGGACCCAGTGAGACAAGTTTTGTGCAAGTAGTTGATGTTCTGTCTGGTGTGGTGCTCTCTCTTCTGGCGAGGGATTAGGGAATGGCTGGGAAACCATGAAGGCCGAATATCCTAAATTTTGTCAGCTTTTAGTACCCATATAATAATGTACTTCAGTAAACAGAAATGACCCTTAAAATATGACACTAGTTTTACAAATAATTTCTGATGACAACGGTAAAGAAACTCTTTTCATAATAAGGAGAGATTCTATATTTTACCTAAAAAAGCTAAAAATAGCTGTAGTGTGAATCAGATTTTGGCATACCAGCAGGATATACAGAAAAAAGCTTCACTTATTTTTTTAGAGAAGACTTTCTGTGTAAGAGCTTAACAGCACTGTATTTAGAATATTTTCTAATGCATGGCCCTGATCTTATTTTCTTTAATAAAAAACATAGGCAATACAAATATACTCAGTAAATGTGGTTCATGCATAGCAACCATACAATTCATCAGATTTCATTGTTCAAAAACAATAGATGCCCAACTAAAATCTGATTAATTTGCTATTTTCCGATTTTTAAGCTGCTGACCTGTCATTTGCTACACAAGGCATTAGAAAACTAAAAACCTGAATTAGAGAACTATTTAACTAATACCTATTTGTGTGTGATTTTGCATACCTGCACAATCACTTATTTCCTTGAAGCATTTTGTATAATTATCTGGGAGACTGAATCAGTTAGTTCGGAAAGCTCTGTCTGTGGATAATAGGCATACTCAAATACATGTTTTAACATGATAGTTTCTAGTTGGCTTATTATCCTGAGGAAAAGCCTCCCTAGAGCTGTCTGTTAAGGCGGCATCTCTCTGAGGTTCTTGTCTCTTAAAGGAAAAAAAGCTAAAGAAGAAATCTGCAGCCTAGTCTTACTGGATTAGTTTAAGCCATCTTGCATCACCGGTGCAGCCGGTGAAATGGAGACTTTCACAGCCTGGGACACCAGCAGGACATCCTGTTTCAGTTTAGAAATCACCCCTGTGGCCCCCTACCTCCTCACTAATAAAACAAAGGGACTCAGAATAATCTCTGGCCGAAGAGGCTGCTTAGACTTTGATTGTCACCCTGGCACCCAGCCAAACCCAGTGTGCCACAGAAATGGGCCCAGGAGGGGAGCGGCTGGAAAGCAGTCAAAGAGCACCGAAAAGGGAAGTCATTAAACTACTACCATCAACAAAACTCTCACTTGTTCAGTCTTCCTTTCTTCTTGTTCGCCCCTACTCCTGGTTTTTTTTGGTTTTGTTTTTTTTTTTTTTGGTTGGGTGGTGGTTTGGGTGGTTTTTTTGGGTATTTTTGTATGATTTTTTTGAAGCACGAGTTCAATACAAAACTTTCCTTCAGGCTGTAATGGAAGTCCAAATCCACTTATTTCTATTGCCTCAGTGATGTTACTGTTGCTCTTTTGTTTTGATGATTTTTTATGAACTTTTGCATAACTTGTCTTTCTTATTTAAAAAATAATAATAATAGTAAATAATGACTAGACTGTGAGGTTTTTTGCAGAATGAAAGGAAAGGTTTTGTAAGCAAAAGTCTTTTAAGTGTCTTTGTCATGATACTCTTACAATTGCAGAATGATTTATTTGTTCTTTTTCAGAATATAATGGGGAAAGGCAAGAGTGACATTTTTTACCCTTTGAATGCTGGATTCCTGCTGGTGGAATTGATGTCAATACACAGAAGAGAATGAAGCTAGGTTCATTTATTCTATTTGAGATTCTTCTTTAATAATTATTTTTAAATTCAGAATAGAAATACTACAGAGATAGTGATGTTGAGATGTAAATACTTAGTGTGTGTACACCGAAAAATTGAAAGGTAAGCAATAATACCTAAGATTTCATCTCATAAGATTAAGAAAGTGTTAGAAGATGTTAAAACCTGCATTCAACAAAGCTCTGTCTTCACAGAAAATAAAGAAAATTGTCCAAAATACAGCGGCTTGTATGATGTGTGACTCAAAAACCAGCCAAGCAATCAACCAAACAAAACCAACCCATTCTATTTAGCAAAAGAAGTGACTTGCCTATCTATATTGTAACCATAATTAAACCACATGACAGTAATAGCTCAACAGTGAGGGCCTAACAAGCAAAATTAATGAAGCAAGTAATAAATGTTTTGGTAGATGATAGAGAAAGAAAGGGTAGATAGTGATTACTTTGCTTAAATACTGGTCTTAGTTAGCACCAGAGTCCTTCCTCTGATGCCATTTGGAGTGCAGCTTTGGAATTGCTCCTTTGATAAAACACAGAACTTAGGGTGGCAATTCACCTGTCATCACTTGACATTGTAGAGGAAAGATGCAACTAGAGACATCTCCTAACATATGGACCAAAAGGAAAAGCTTTTTTGGGAGGGGAGGAAACTGAGGGTGTGACTGATCAAAAGCATTATATTGGATCTAAAAATACCCTCTAAGAGTAGTCTTCATCTGGCTGGCGCAGTCACATTGTTTATGACAATCTGGTAGGTTTTCTGAACAGATGAGGAGCACTCATTTTGGTGCAGAAAAATTTTGAGTTTTTTGAGAGTGGCTGTATTTTGTATGCAGAGCCTGAAGTGCTGGGAGACAGTGGAGGGTATGTGTGTTTGTATGTGTGTGGTGTCCAGGGATGACCGGAAAACAACAGCTACTGCCCATAGTTGTGTACCTAAAGTACCTCCTGTGATTACAGGGTTTTGTAAAACATACTCCACTGCAGCTGAGGTTTTATGCAAAGCTCCACTTTGCAACCCAAATCTGCCTCTGCAGAAATCCCTGTTTTTTGTGCATTTACTTAACGAGTCACAGGAACTTTAGCTAAAGGGCAATACCAATTGAGTCATTTGAAAGACAAAAGTATATTGGACTGCAGTGCCTTTTTACTTACTGCATTTTTGCAGATACTGAGAAATTTCTCAAATCTCCTTCAGAACAGCTCTTTGGTTTCATGTTCTCTTCCCATTCACAGTCCTTCATATAGTAATTTAGCAATAAATGCTTTCCTAATTAAACATCTCAAAATAAAGTTCATAGAAGTTCATTAGCTGAATGTGTATGATGCAAATGCAAATGTATTTGAACAAATGTACTGCAGACCAATAACTTACCATTGACACCATTTTCCTCCCTCCCTATCCACTCACATTTACACACCTGTTGGTGTGCTATACATCTATGACTTTTTGGGAGCAAGTAAGGTCACTGTGTGGCTGCAGCCAGGGCTCAGAAGAGTTCCTTTTGTACCTTCACTGTAAAATTTCAAACTGATCTCATGCTGTTTGTAACAATTTTGTGTATTTTGTAATTTTTCCTGCAGTTTTATTTATTTATTTATTAGTAATTTCTGGATGTTGTAAGGTACTTACTTAGGCATAAAAATAAGGGAAAAGTAAGGCTATGGCCATTTTAAAAGAGGATGCGTGGATGTTGTGAACATAAGTTCATGTAAGAAAGCAGAGCTGTGGTGTTTCTTACAGACAAGTGTTCTTATAGAACACCTTTTCCAAAATGTTACTGTCCTACTGAATCTACCAACCTGAGCTATAACTGGAGAATAATGCTGCTGAAACTTCACTCTACAGCAGGCTTTTAAAGAGGCATTTAAATCTCCTAGAATAGATACAAGCACAGAGCTTGCAACTGGGCAGCCAAACCCTACCTTTCAGTTAAGGCCTGTAGTTGAGTGCAGCATTCCTTAATGCAGGTTCCACAAAACCCTCTCTGTCACTCCCCTCCACAGCTGGACAGGGGAGAAAAAATATAAAGGGAAAGGTTCATGAGTTTAGGTAAGGACAAGGAGAGATCACTCACTAAGTTCTGTCATGGGTAAAACAGACTCAGCTTGGGGATATTAATTGTATTTTTTCCTAACCAAATCAGAGCAGGATAATACTCTGAAGTAATAACAGACTTTAAAAACACCTTTCTCTCATCCCTCCCTCCTTTGCAGCTCTACCTCCTTCCCCCTGGCAGCACATGGAGACAGGGAATGGGGGTTATGGTCTGTTCATCACATGTTGTTTCTCTCACTGCTCAGGAAGGGGAGTCCTTCCCCTGCTCCATGGGGTCCCTCCCATGGGAGACAGTTCTCCATGAACTTCTCCAATGTGAGTCCATCCCATGGGCAGCAGTCCTGCACCAACTGCTGCAATGTGGGTCACTCTTCCACAGGGTGCAGTCCTTCAAGGACAGGCTGCTCCAGCACGGGCCCCCATGGGATCACAAGTCCTACCAGGAAATCTGCTCTGGTGTGGGCTCCTTTCTCTCCAGGTCTGCAGGTCCTTGCCAGGAGCCTGCTCCAGCACAGGCCTCCCAGGGGTTACAGCCTCTGCCAGGCATCCACCTGCTCAGCTGTGGGTCTCCTCCACAGGCTTCAGGTGGATCTCTGCATCCCTGTGATCCTCCATGGGCTGCAGCTGCTTCACCATGGTCTGCACCACAGGCTACAGGGGCATCTCCTGTCCCTCCTTCTGCACTGACCTTGGAGTCTGCAGAGTTGTTCCTCTCACATGTTCTCACCCCAGGCTCCTCTGGCCACAAGTACATCTGCACAGTCACTTCTTATTTTCCTTCTTAAATCTGTTGCCAAAGAGGTGTTACCACCATTTCTGATTTGCCCAGATGTGGAAGGACAGATTATAAGAGAATATAGATAGTGCAGAAGGCAATCTCACCCCTTTTAAATTGCAGTGGTACTAATTACCAAAGGCTGGGAACAGCCTTGATGCTTAATAGGTCACAGCTATGTCCAGTGAGGATGGGTGCTATAAAGGAGTGGGTTAGGAGTCTGCTGGCTGTGCTGTGAGGAGGAAGGGTCAGGTGCTTGTACAAGGGGTTGAAAGGGCAAGATGTTGTATGAGGGACTGACCAGGTCAGCCCCTACTAAGAGCAGGAAGGAGTCCTGCAGAAGGAAGAGAGAAAAGAGTCATTTTTGTATGTATCTGCTTATGGCAAACCTACAGAGAAAAGGTATGATAAGTTGATAAGATAATAATGGGCTGATGCTTGGAACCTTCTTCAGTGTCAGTCATACCTCCACTGCTACCCAAACTTGGCCAGTGACATATTTGTCTGGAAGCCAGGTGGGATTTGCTCTGTCAGACATAGTGGAAGCTTCAGGCAGCTTGTCACAGAAGACATCCCTATAACCCCTCCTGCTACCAAAACCCCTGGCCATGTAAATGCAATACAATCCCCAAGAGGATTTGAAGGTCTACATTTTAGACAGTTGTAAATAAATTTCTGGTTATAGCTTTATTACAGTTACGTGGACCACCTAGAAATGGTGTCCACTCACATACTGCTGGCATTTATTTTTTTCTCTCAAGTGAAATCCTTTAATCAGTTTTGCTTTTCACAACCCTCTAGAAGAAAGCTCAGCCACATTCTGTTCAGCTGTTGCACAAAAAGAAGTGGTTATTTTGGAAATATCTTTTTTTGGGAAAAAAGGTGCTTTGGTAGGCAAGAGTTAACCTGTGGCAAGGAAGATGAAGGTTACAGCACTGGGAGTCTATAAGTGATGGCTGGCAGCACACATATTATTCAATGTTTAGAGATGGTGTCATCGCAAAATACAGTTTCTTTGTGCTGCCTCAGCAGGTCTGTCCCTCTGAGGATCAACAGCAAAGAGAGCTGACTTCAGACTTTTGTTCTGAAGTACAACAACATAAGATGTTTTCTACTGCAATTTTCAAGGCCTTAATGCTGTGGGTATGGAAAGATGTGGTGCAGAGTGTCTCCCAAGTAGGCCATACAGCATGAGTGCTTAAAACTATATTAATTGCCTAATTCCAAAAACATTGACTCTTGTATATTTTGCTTAAGGTGTCTCAATGCAGCCTTCCTTCCAAACCCTCCAGTTTCCACAAAAACCAGTTTACATCAAGCACAGGTCGCCCCTCTTTTCTATTGAAACTTTCCTTGTCTTTATCTTTTTGGGATAAAGTTAGGTGTAAGGTCACCACTCATTAGTGTAGCTTCAGCAAACACCAAGCAAGCACACAGGACTGTAGGCAGTCAGACAAATGTAAGGAGGCAATCTAAAATCTGGTCTGGAATCAGCCCAACCTTTAGTCTTCTTGTAGGACAGCATGTGGGAATGGACTGAAGACTGAGGAATTAGCCATGTTTTTCTTCCAGTTATCTTTAGTGTAAGCTGGTGGACTTCTAATGCCTGCATTTTCTTCTGCTGAGACCAGCACTCCCTGTAAGTGGCCTCCTTCTTTCCTCCTAACAGTGAGCTATGGCATGTCTATCTGATGGGCAAGTCATACATGCAGATGAGACTGTGTAAGCGCCCTTGATGATGAAGAAAATCAAGGACTATTAAGAGAACTGCAATTCCCTTTCTTTAGAAATGTCAGCCAGAGTCATAACAAAGCTTTTCTGGGAAAAAATGGAAAAGAGAACACTAAGTGGCTAAGGTCAAATTTATAGTATATGGATGTGCTAACCACAGACAGGGCTTTATAAAATCATACTCTATCCTTAAAGCTGTTCCTCAAGCTTCTGCTCAAAATTTTTCTTGGATTGGGAAAGTCTTCATTAGGGAAGTTTTTAAAAATTGCAGCATGGCCACAGAATATTTCCATTTCTGAAGCTTAACATTTTTCCATATGAAACAATCTGGTTGTTTGTTCTGTTATGTTGTTCTTTTCAGGATCAATTTTTGTTAGCCCTTAACCTTCAGAAGGAACCGAAAACCTTGCAATTCTAACATCATTAGCCCAAATGCCCTTGTGAGGCAGTTTAAAAACACTGAAGCAGAAGATTAAATATGGACTTGAGAAACAGGAAATAAATTAAAGGGGCAGTAGAGACAGGTGAAGGCGGGGGAAGTAGCTACCCAGCCTTTCTGTTTGGTAGGAAACAGAAGACTGCTGAATACATGCCTTGCTGCAGCTGCTTCTTTATTGGTTTGTCACATTTTCTCACTCCATAACCTTGCTCCAACTCCTTATTGTGAGTCAGAGGAATTTTTCTTCCATCTCCACTGCTCTCCAGGGCCATCTGTTGATCCTTTACTGGGTCCTTTTTATTCTGCTCCTCTCCTGTTCCCTTGAGCCAGCACTCAAAGAGTCAGTGAGAGAAGGGGCTCCCAAAAAGGAGATAAGGGAAGACAGTTTGCCTTGGTTGTGGCATCTCTGTTGGCCCTTCAGAATATGGAGGTAAGATAAGGTGATATGAGTAAAGTAAAATACATGACATCCTCCTGCCGGGCCTTTAAAAATCCCTTTCAGTGTACATGCCTAAGATTTCGTGATTTTTTTTTTTAAAGGTATTTACCACTATTGTTGTGTATGGATGAGATCAGGAAGCCTAAAGTGAGACTTCTTCAAGTACATTAACCAGAAAAGGAAAGACAAAGAAGGTGTAAACATTGATAAACAATACTGAAAACCTGGTAACAATGGATGAGGAGAAGACTGAAGTCATCAGCATTTTTGCCTTAGTCTTCAGTGGCAAGGTTTCTTCTTAGGTCTCTCAAGTGGAAGTACAGCAGGATGAGAACTGAGGGGGCACAAACCCTCCCATGGTAAGTAAAGATCAGGTTTGTGACCATCTGAGGAGCCTGAATGTATGTAAGTCCATGGAATGTGATGAGATACATGCCAGAGTTCTGAGCAATTCTGCTCATGTAGCTGCCAAGCCACTTTCCGTGTTTGAAAAGTTGCAACAGTCATGTGATGTCCTGGGTGACTGGAAAAGGTTAGAAAGGAGGACCTTAGGAACTATTGCCTAGTCAGCCTGTCCTTTGTGCCTGAGAAGATCCTCAAACAGATACTTCTAAAAGCTGTGCAAAGGCAGAGGGAGAACAGGGAGGTGACTCAAGACAGCCAGCATGACTGCACAAAGGGAAGGTCCTGCCTGATCAGCTTAGCCTCCTTTGATGGACGAAACCACATCACTAGACCAGGGAGGAGCTATAGATGTCAATTTTCTGGACTTCTGTAAAGCGTTTGACACAGTCCCCCCCAACATTTTTCTCTCTAAACTGGAGACATGGATTTGATGGGTGGGTGTTTGGTGGATGAGGATTCAGTTGGATAATGGTGGCCAGTGGGTAGTGATTACTAGCTTGGGGTCCTGCTGGACATTAGTGAAGAATGGTGCCCCTCAGTAGTCCATACTGGGACCAGTGTTGTTCAGTGTCTTCATAAATGACATAGACAAAAGAATCAAGAGCATCCTCAGCAAGTGTGCGGATGACACCAAGATGAATTGTGCAGCTGACACTTCTGAAGGGCAGGATGCCATGCTGAGGAACTTGGACAACCTGAGGAAGTGGGCCCATGGGAATCTCATGGGGGGCAGTCCCCAGTGTCAACACAGCCTGGGGATGAATAGATGGAGAGCTGCCCAGCCCAGAAGGACTTGGGGTGCTGGTGGAGGAGATGCTGCACATGACCCAGCCATGGGCACTCACAGCCCAGAAAGCCAAACATGTCCTGGCTGCATCCAAAGCAGTGGGCAGCAGGGGAGGGAAGGGATTCTGTCCTTCTGCTCTGCTCTGGTGAGACCCCACCTGCAGTGCTGCATCCAGTTCTGGGGTCCCAGCACATGAAGGACGTGGACCTTCTGGAGACAGTCCAGAGGAAGTCCAACAAGATGATTAGAGGGATGAAGCAGGGATTTTGGATGATTTTTAATAAAGGTCCATTCCAACCCAGACCATTCTACAATTCTATGATCATATCTGTGTTCAAAATAAAATGTTAGGGGAGAAGAAAATTCAGCCCAAGTTTCTGATGCCAAATACCTCCAGACTGACCAGGACACTTCAGAACACAGTTTACACATCCCAGCGAAGAATTTTTTGAGTAAGTGAGTACAAGGACCCTTTGTGGGTGCTATTTCTACTTGCACTATGTAAAAGCAAGACCTGTGTTTTCCTTATGCATCTCAGCAGTGCTAAGTCTTGTTCATGAAAGAGCAACTGCTGCCATTCTGCCTGTGAAGTGAGAAGTGACAATAATAGCCATTATAAGTGAAAAGTCTCATTTCTCATGACTGAGTTAAGTCTATCTCTGTTTTTCTTTTTCCTTCTTTTTCCTCAGTGTAGTTCCTGGAGATAAGACCTGTGCTTTCTCTGCTCTTTTTGCTCTGTTTACTGTGAGTTTCCACTTCATGCTAAATTCCTATTGATTCTGGCTGTTCTTCAAAGAAAAGCAATTTCTAATATTGTTATTTGTTGCAGATGCTTTTGGCTGCCAGCCTTTTATACTCAAAGAATTCCCTTATTCTTCAAAGCAAAACACTATTGTGAAAACCTGCTTCAAAAGAAATAGTTGGAAATAGTACCTTTCTGGTTTTGTGCAGCACTTTTGGTCTGCAGCTACCACTAGAGGAGAGTTGGCTCAGACAAGCAAAAATGTTCTTTTCAGAACCTCCTGCCAGGCTGATCTAAGTGCATGAGTAAAGTGAAATTGGCTTTAATTCTAAAAGTCATTACATTTTATGAAACAGTGACTTTCACCAAGAGATGTCTGAGAGGGTCAGAATAGCGCACTAGTGTGTACATCTCTACTATCAATACTCTCTCAATAATTCTCTACTTAGACAATTATTGTGTGCTAGACTAGGGTCCTAAGTACATCTTTGCCTATTGCCCAAGTGAATAATTCTTCATCTGTGTTGCCTAGATGTTTTCAAAAGTCTTGCAAGGTCATTCTGCTGTGCTTAAAAATTTGGTCCTCATTAACTGGTTGTCATGCAAGTCTATGACTGCCTCACATAGGGGTCTGCCACCTTGTCCTGTAACTAGTCATCCTTAAAGGATATAATGATGAAATTATTGGTGGCCAAATTGTTCTTACTGCTCTCACCTTTTTGCCAGTGCTTTTATTCAGCTATATTTTACCTGCACAATATAATTACTTTGACTTGTAATTATCTTTCTGTTGTCAAGAACTATTGTTTATTAGTTAATAAGAGGAGAAATGCCAATACTGACTAGAAGGAGCCATGACTAATCTGGTGGTCTGTCACATCAATAGTCATCTATAACTTCACTTCTTTGTAACAGATTTTGTTCTGGTCCATCAAATGGATCATGAAAATGAGTACAAAGCATTTTCCTTTCTAAGAGAATGAATTATTAAATTTATAATGCAGCTTCTAATTCAGGTACTTTTAACAAAAAGGCAAAGCATTTTACTGAACAGCCTAATGCAGGCAATCTGTGATAGACAGTCTTGGGCATCAGATTGGGTCACCAGGTGACCATGCATTTTAGGGACATGCATGAAGCTGGCATACTGGGGCTGTGATGCTGTGGCCCACTGGAAGGAACAACACTGAGGAAAGGGAGTTTGCTGGGGTAAAAGACAGGAAAATGCTGCTTACTCAGGGCTTCTGGAGCGAGGGGGTAATAACCCCCCCAAGCATGTGGTCTGACACCAGCTCAGGTTAATGGCATCAAGAGGCATGGTGGGCTGCAGTAATGAATCCAAACTTCAGGAGAGGGCAGGTTGAGGTGACCAAAAGTGGTAGTGAGAGTGCTTGGGAACTATGGTGGTGGTGAAAAAAGGAGACTGTCTTGGAATGACTTCTTCTGAGATCTCAAGTTCTGCAGAGAGACCACCTAGGGGGAAGCCTGTGAATGTTTGTTTTATTGTGTGGTTCCCCGCCCCCCCCCCCCCCCAACTGCAAATAAATAATTCTGATGTGTGTTAGAATCTAACAAATGGATCATTTATGTCCTCCTTGTGCCATATGAAATTTGAAGGAACCCTATCTTCTCAGCTATTCTTTTTTCCTCACCCTTATCCCTGAGTGCTGGCTGATAGGGTGGCAATTAGGAGTTGTACTCTTCTTTTTCCTGTAGTTTTAAAAAATATTTTGCATAAAGAAGCAGGTATCGCTGTTCTGCATGGCATCACGTACTCAGTGGGCACCTCTGGTCTCTCTTCCCACATCTGCTGGATTCAGCTATTCTTACAGTGAAATTTAGCTATGTTCTCTTTTGGCCTCAGGGATTTGGCAGTAAAAAGGAGCTTTCTTCTCTGTAGTTTGACTCTGGAAAATATTTGGCACTGTTCAGGATAGTTCTCGGCTCACCTCCATAGCAAACTCAGAGGCTTCTGGAAAGGAATAAGAATATTGGATCATTTATCTAGTTCTAGTGTGACTGGCTTTGGACTAATAAACCCCTTCCAAATGTCTTGAACAATTTGTCGGATAATCCATCAGCTACTACTGTGAGCTACCTCTAGCTTTAGACTAGATATAGAGGAATAAAAGATAAAGGAGATTAAATAAATACTGCTGACAATCTTTCACTACTGTATTGTCATCAAATACTTGATAGTAACAGTGGTCTCTGAAAGAGTACATCAGAAATACATTTGGAAGGTCAATATAAACAAGATGAATTTATTCCAAGACATGCTTTCTTCCACCTTTGTCTTTTTGTTGTTTTCTGTCCAGTCATCAGTCAGCAGCAAAGTTTTCTGAACATTATGGGTGTGTTCAGGATCTGCCCAAACACCACTGCTCTCCACATTACTGGACATCTGCAGGCTTTCCAGGGAAAGAGCACAATTGTTTGAACATAGATAGGGGTGATATTAACATAAATATTTCCTCCCTACTTCTAGTTCAGGCTCTACCAATGCAACAAGGCACCTGCACTAGATTTGAAATCAATAAATATTTTAGTTAAGGTTTTATTGCAAGATATCCCTCCCTGATCTAGTTTGCTGAAACTGAATTTACCTGAAAATGTATGTCTGCAAGGATGCTATTAGGGCAGGAGGAAGTGCAAAGGAGACCTTCAGCCATGAACACAACCACATTGTTGCTGCCATGCTTGTGCTACCGTAGTGGGTCTGTGGTATATCCCAAGCTGTGCTGCCCAGCATGGGCTTGCAAATGATAGGAGACAGTGTGCAAGTCAGTTGAGTGATGCTACTTCTCTACTGATGAACCAGATGAAGAAACTGCAAACAAATCCAGGAACAGCTTTTCAGTCTTCCACCTGAACTCTTGTCAAGGCATGCGCTGCTGCAGGACCATCCTTTGAGGTGCATGTGGTAGGTGGCTGGACTCATCACCAAGACACTCCATTCTACTGAATTCAGCCATGTAATACACTTTCTGTATGTGATATTAAGAGCTGTTTTGTTTGCAGTGTAATGTATGTTGTATGGTGAAACAGTCTGCAGATCGAGGTTCCGGAAAGTCCTTAAATATATGAAACAAAACTCTAGCAAATAGGCTGAAATTTAAAGCTCTGTATAAATAAGTGCAACTTTATGAAATAACTTCACATACCAAATACAATGGGGAAACTGTTGTCTTATAGATAAAATTTTTAAACAGGGAGAGACTGAATGACTATTGTTATGCATTAATAATTTCATTTTATTGCAGATACATGTAGTGGCTGGAAATAGAAACATGTGGCATGGCACATACAGAGGCAGTGTCATGAAATAACTCTCAAAACAACACTTTAGCTTTGATGCTGCCAATATGAGAGAACTCCAGATAATTTCCTAAAATACTGGACATGACGTTGCATGACATAATTTGTGTAAGCCATATAACAGTTAGTAAGTACTATGGGCAATAAAGGTAATTTTATCATGATTTACAGGTTCTTCATGACTTTTATAGAAGCAAATGGAGATGGCTCATAGAGATATTTCCACATATCCCATCTGTCAGTTTCATGTATCACCATATCAGCTACCTTTCTGAAGCCTTATGTAAGGGTAGAAAGACCACCTGAAGTGCAGTGCAAGCAAACACTTCCCTGCCCTCTCCTGCTGCAGAGTCAGTGTGGAGCATTTTGTTTGCATATTTGGGGATGTCGTGTTTAATGCTAGATAGAAACTAACCAACACACAGGAACTTGCTTACTCCTCCCTGGTGGAATGGAGAAAAAATCCTAAGACTAGAAATAAAAAATCATTATGAGTTACAAACAATTTAATAGGTAAAACAAAAACTGCTTATGCAACAAAGCAAAACACGGAATTCAGTTATCAATTCTGATGGGCAGGCAGGTGTTCAACAACCCCCAGCAAAGCAGGGCTCCATCACGTGTAATTTGGGAAGACAAACATCATAATTTCCAATGTCTACCACCCCCTAATGTGCTTACTCCTTCTTCCTCTCTCTGTATATACTGAGCATACCACCCTGTGATCTGCGATATCCCTTAAGCCAGCTGGGGTCAGCTGTTCCAGCTGTGTCCACTCCCAACTCCTTATGTACCCTCAGCCCACTCTGATGGGGTGGTATGAGGAGCAGAAAATGCCCTGACGCTGCTCAACAATAATGAAAATATTCCTGAGTCATCAACACTCTCTCCAGCACAAATCTAAAATAATAACACCATGTCAGCCAAAATCATCACAGAAGGAAAACTTGACCTATACACAATGCACTAATCTTACAGAGTTTTGTGCTATCAATGTAGATTGGGCCCTGGTTCTAGGTTACAACAGTGGCTGAATTTCAACAGTCCTACTTTGTAGCATCTTTGTAGAGACTGTTACAAATATTCTCAAAAATGCCACTTAGAAAAAAAAAAAGGTTGTATAGATAGATGGGGCCCATGAATTCTGGAGAAGTATGCTAACTAGTATGCTACCAGAGATGTAGGGGATATAATGAGAGATTTTGAGCATACAACATAGCCCTAAGTGCTGACTGACCTGGACAGCCATATTGTTTTTTGCATGACCTGTTTGGCAGTAGGGTTCCATGGAGGTGGCTCCATGAGAAGCTGCTGGAAGCTTCCACCACGTCCAGCAGAGCCAATCCCTGATGGCTCTGAAGATGGACACGCTGCTGGCCAAAGCTGGGACAATGAGAGAGGCTGGCAACAGCTGTGTGATGGCATATTTAAGGAGAAGAAAATCAAAACAAAATGTGTGCACTTTACTTCTACCCAGAGAAGAAGAGGTGGTGAGAATGTGTGAGGGAAATAACATGGAGACACCAAGATCAGTGTGGAAGGAGGGGCAGGAGCTGCTTCAGGCAGCAGAGCTGGGATTCCTCTGCAGGCTGTGGTGAGACCATGGTAGAGCAGCTGTGCCCCTGCAGCCATGGGGATCCATGGGGGATGAGATATACACCCACAGCCCTTGGCAGTCCATGGGGGATGCAGAGATCCACCCAGAGCCCACAGGGACCCATGAGGGATGCAGAGATCCACCCACAGCCCATAGGGATCCATGGGGGATGCAGAGATCCACCCACAGCCCATAGGGATCCACAGGGGTGCAGAGATCCACCCACAGCCCATAGGGATCCATGGGGGATGCAGAGATCCACCCACAGCCCATAGGGATCCATGGGGAATGCAAAGATCCACCCACAGCCCATGGGGATCGACAGGGGATGCAGAGATCCACCCACAGCCCATGGGGATCCATGGGGGATGCAGAGATCCACCCACAGCCCATGGGGGAGGTGCCCATGCTGGAGCAGATGGATGCCTGGATGAGGCTGTGGTCCAGTGGGAGACCTGGTGGAGAGAGGGGGCTCAGATTCCAAACTGGAGCAGCCTGTCCTTGGAGGACTGCACCCCGTGGAAGAACGACCCAAGCCACAGCAGTTCAGGAGGACTGTGTGCCCGAGGAAGGGACTCACACCGCAGCAGCTTTGGTAGGGCTGCTGCTCATGAGAGAGGACCCACACTGGAGAATTGTGTCCCATGGGAGGGACCCATGGCCTCATAGGGGAATGACTCCTCTCCCTGAGCAGTGGAAGAAAACCCTGGGTGACAAACTGACCAAAACCCCCATGACCTCTCTCCCTGTGCTGTCAGTGGAAAGGAGGGAGGGACTGGGGAAGAAAATATATTTTTAAGGGCTTATTTTACTTCTCCATACCTCCCCCAACTCTGTTAGTAAAAAATTCACCTCAAGGCATTAAGCTGAGCCTGTTTTGCCCTTGGAGTGTTTTATCCTGGTCCTTAACTCATGAACCTTTTGTAAATTCTTTTCTTTCCTCTGCCCAGCTGTGCAGAGGAGAGTGAACAAATGGCTTTCCTGGGTGCCTGGTGTTTGGCCAGTGTCAAACCATGATAACAACAAATTACATTTTAAAATAGTTCTTCCTCTCACTCAGGCCTGAAAAGCTCTAGTAACAGTGGTTTTGGAAAAGCACCATTGGAAGCTTGTTAGGCTAGCTATATTCATTCTTTCAATATCTGACAAATAAAAGGGTTCAATAAGATATTTTTATATGTATTTTTATTTCCTGGAATGTAAAGAAATGAAGACAGATGCAGGAAAAAATCACTTCTCACTTGTGCCCTTAATGCTTTTAATGATACTTGAATAAACAAAAATAGTTTAAAAAATTGTAGACCTAGGTAAAACAAATTTGTTCATTAGCAGAAATACTTGTTATTCAATTGGTTAATGAGAACTTCTGAAACACTATCAAGGTTTCAGGGCTCAAGTAACACTCATATCAATCTCAATTTAAACAAATTAAGAGCCAAATCTCTTGAGTTAACCTGTAAAGCAAGCCACTATTATTAGGTAAAGTATGAAATGAGAAAATCAGTTCTTTAATGGAAAAAAAATGTGGCTTATATTTATTCTTGTATTTAAGTTTGAGACTGCTTACACATTGGTTCTTACAGTTAACTTTAACCAAAGAAGCTGATGTTTGTATGCTAGCCTGCATAACAGTAGCAGGTTGGTCAGATAAGAAACATGTAAAAAACATGATTAAGCAAATATTCTCTTCCACGAGTGATAAAAAGGTTGTTCTCTCCAGTAATAGCACCAAAATTCACTGTGTGAAGCTAGAAGGAAGCGCCAAATTTCCAGCGAAGCATGACACCTAGTACTCACGGATTCATGGTTTAGTGAAACCATTTATTAAAGGGAGAATGGAGAAGACTTCTGGCCTTAGAGCAGCTGGACAGGATTGGCAGTGCTATGTTAGCAGTTATAACTGATCATCTGAAGTCTTTTCAAATCTAAATGATGCTATGATTCTGTGATTCATAGAATCACAGATAGCTCTGCATCATCTGTTTAAAGGGTAAATATAACCACTGAAAACACCATCTTCATCTGCCATTTTCACAACTTGAAGGAAATCTCTCTGTCATTGTTGCTGTCTTTATAGCAGAAAAAACTGAGCCAAAATCTGGCCTTAAGCCAGACCTTATGCAGAGAACACCAAGGTCAAGTGGAAGGAGGACAACAACCACCTCATGCTTTAGTCTGTGAATTAAAAGGCATGGTTGACCTCCCTCAGCCAACACCTCATACTTACATCCAAGAGCTTAGCTCCAAGCAGGTCTCCAATTTCTGGGTGAATTTCTGGGGACAGATGCCCACCAGGAGACAGTATCCTTGGAGAGCACTACTTCTACAGTCAGTGTCTGGTTTTGGCTGGTGAATGGCTGTTCAAGGCTCAGATGCAATGAAGCTTCTTCACAGTTTGTATTCTCTTTTCTAGTCATATTTTCCAGACATGAGCAGCAGGTGCAATGGGCTGATTGTGAGAGCTCAGTGACATGTATAGAAGGCTCAGTAAGGCTGGACATGAGCTGTGGCTGCATATGGAGCACAGCCACCATGGGTGGTGCAGGCTGAGGAGAGCCAGCTGGTAAGTTGGGCTTGAGACGCTGGGGAAAGATGTGAGGACATGTGTGTTGGGGAAGGTCTCTACATGATCCTACTAGAGAGCAGAAACCTTACCATCGTTTGAACCCTTGGCAGATTCTTCACCTACATGAGGGGAAATGCAGCAACCAACTCTGAAATTGCATAACATCTCTGCTTGCAGGGGTGAACTGCAAAGTCCAGCAAGAAGGGGTGGGTTTCTCTCAAGGGCAATCTCAGGACTTCTCACTCAGAGGAGCTATGAGAAGTCCATGTGAATACTAAGCACTGGGCTAGCTGAGGGCAGAACCTTTCATGGCACTGTTTCATGAGAAATGATGAGCTTTGCAGAGTGCTGCACTTTCCCATCATCATCAGTACAATCTCATGACGATTCAGCTTAGTCAGGGCCCTCTGTATTTGGGAACAGTGCAATGCCAGATACAGTGCTGCTGCTAAACAAAATAAACCTAATAAAACACAGGCATTGTCTGAATA